>NC_069509.1:159935418-160010730 GCF_027579735.1 Bombina bombina
ACTTTTTTGTGTTGGGATCTACTTTTCAAATGACCAGCTCAACGAGATCTACCCACTAAAAATGGGCCATCTCCTAAGCTTATATTCCTGCTTTTTTCAAAGAAAGATACCAAGAGAATGAAGAAAAATTTATAATAGGAGTAAATTTGAAAGTTGTGTAAAATTGCCTGCTCTATCTGAATCATGAAAAAAAAATTTAAAATGTGTATTTCATATCCCTTTAAGGTTGCATGATTTAGCAACACATGGATGTGCAAAAGCATAAAGATACAACAGATTAATCCTGACGACAAAAGTAGCACCCACTGACTTTAATCCGGGTTAACTGGAGCAACCCCTTGTGCCATATTACTAAACACTGCATTCAAATTACTGCCACTGACCCTCTTTACTTTGCACCCGGGCTTGGCCTGATATGACCCAGTAAGGCTACATAAATAAATTTCAATAGCGCTCCATGCAGACCATTTCTTACTGGGCCAACACGTTCATTTGCATTTAGCATAGCACAGGAGCCTCCGCCTTTACTTTTTCTATCTATTGACGCCATATCCATTGAGAGAATACTTACTCAACCATGCTTTATATAGGCCAAATTTACATTGATTGGTTGAATACGATGTCCCTCAAGATCCAATCCTATATCCCTTTTTGTTTCTGACCATCAGACTGTGCTGCCCCTTCACACATTGCAGTAGATAAAGCGGTAACCCTAGCAACCATACTCTACTCACGCCCCAGTGTTGAGATCGCATAACTTGACCACATTGGCTGCGATCTACCAGCAGCGCCTTCGGGATCTACTGGTAGATCCCAATCTACCTATTGGGCACCGCTGCCCTGGGTTGTAGGGGGACTCTGAAAATGTGGGGTAAAGTATGTGTTTATCGTTGTGTGGCGGACATGATATGCTACATCGTATCATGTCCGTCTGCACTTTAGTAAATTATATATATATAAACCTAGAAGCCATATTGTTTTATATATATATATATATATATATATATATATATATTTACTCTCCGAAAATGGGGGGAAAGTATATATATATATATAAATCTAGGAGCCATATTTATTTATATATATATATATATATATATATGTGTGTTTGTGTGTATAGGGGAGCTACACATATGTTTAGTGGTGTATAGCACCCACATAGAACCACTACTGCAGATGGGGTAGGGGATAGTGCATTCAGATGGGATTTGCTCATTATGGGATAGGATTTGGTTAATATGGCAATCACTTTAATGGCAACCATCTACTAATGATGGAGTAAGAGAAACAACAGGACTCTTCTCTTTACAGACTGGAGTCACATTACCCCTCTGTGTTTTATAGTGAAATAGGGGTTCTAAAAATGCCCCTCCCCTTATCAAACACTGTACAAGTGTGTACATGGGGCAGGTGATCTAAAAATTATAGGGGAATTCCCTCTTTCACATCACGGGTCTTATCTCTCCCTCTGATTTAATTAAAATGGTATAAGGGCACATCCCCTTCCACTTTAAATTACCATTTATGCTGGGGATTAGAGATCAGTCTGTATTTTAGGAAGACCAGGGACCTCTCATTCAAAGGTTGATATTCTCCATTCTAGCAAAAATAGAGAGGGAGATTGAACTATAGGTTATCGCCAATTTACAGAGATCACTCACATCTTCCAGGAGCATGGGATTTCTCATTTGACCCTGTAAGTGGCCGTGGACTGAGAAATGGTCTTCTCAAGCCCTCCTACCCAGCCTGCATCTGCAGGGATTTCCTTCCACCTTCTGTTCCATCTTCTGCCGGCAATGAGGAAGGAGACTGCAGTGTGTACAGGGCTGGAAAATAAGACTGCCAGCAGGAGGACCACAAGTTGTTGTCTTACATGCTCAGGCCTTACTGCAGAATAAGACAATGGTGCCGAAATATCAAGCTCCGAATGGAGCTTGATGCCCCTGTTTCCGCATGAGCCTTCAGGCTCGCCGGAAACAGTAGTTATAAAGTAGTTATAAAGTCTAAAGACCACTGCTCCATAACTTGTCAGTTGCCTCTGAGGCTTCAATCCGCCCGATCCTATACAATCAGGCCGATTGACACCCCCTGCTAGCGGCCGATTGGCCACGAATCTGCAGGGGGCGACATTGCACAAGCAGTTCACCAGAACTGCTTGTGCAATGATAAATGACGACAGCGTATGCTGTCAGCATTTATCGTTGTGTGGTGGACATGATATGCTACATCGTATCATGTCCGTCTGCACTTTAGTAAATTGGCCCCAATGTGTCATCATTAACACCCTATGGGTTAGTGACCTCCACATTGGGCATATACTCCAATAGAATCCAGGCATGCCCTCAATGAGTAATTCTCTACCTGACCACAGGGAGGTACCAGTTTGACCTCTATTTAAAGCCACACATTAGACCAACACCCCACCATAGGTACAACAGCCAATAAACAAGACGGAAGAGAGAGAAGCTTTTCTTTCCCACTCACAAATGCTGATAGCATCTGCTGTCCACCCCCTTTAATACCTCTTCTCCCTCACGCCTCCCCTTTAACCAATATCTCACCCTTCACACAATTACCTCAGTAGGGTCAAAAATCCTTCCATACGATTCTTATTCCTGAGTTGCATTTACACTTTTTGAGACCATATTGGATATTAAGCACAAAAATCAGCTGCCATGGGCACCTTTAAGGATAATATGAGTTTATACCTTTTGCGTGTAGACAAATACACTATCATTAGTGCCTGCACATCTACTGAGTTGTGCCAGAAGATTGGATAATCTATTATTACAATTATTATTTTATACCAAATCTATTTCACGACAGAGCTGAGACCTAGCACAAAATCATCTGTCTGTATTCCTTTAAGCATGTTCCAAACTGAGCAGAATCAATGAACTGAAGTGAACCCAGACTGTATGCTCTCTGGCTTGTCTATTCCATTTTGATTACAAGGTACAGTAAATATGTTACATTTTCAGATAGTTGCCCTGGTGCTGCTCGCCGTCAGTGGTTTAAATAAGAATGTTTCCTGTCTTTCTTTGTTTTCTTTAAAAAACATTTTTTTTTTCTATTGAAAGTTATTTATTTTGCAGACACCTTTTCATTTTACATAAAATAAAATCAACCATACCTGGAGGACAGGCTAAATTAAATTCCCTGTCGGAGGGAGAATGTAGTAGTTGAGGGATTGGGAAATAAATAATTTTATCTCACTTTATGTAACAAAGGAAACATACTGTATGTAAGGTATTTAGAATCTGTACTAATAAAAACAGTAGTATTAACTCTTTGAGACTAGAAGACTAAAATATAAAAGCAACTAAAAACATACTCTATAAGCATGTATGGATCTACATCTTCAAAGGGAAAATAAAACAATTTGAGATGTTAATATAAAATGATAAATTGTATATATTAAAAAACTGCAATATACTTTCATAATTTATTTTGTCCCCTTTTCCTGTAATTTCCTTCTGACAATCGTGTTATCTTCAGTTTCTATTAGAAATAGAAGTGCAGAACACTGTTATATTCCACACAGCCATTGGCTGCACTCTCTAGTGACCTATTTATAACTGTCCCTAATTGGCCACAGCAGAGAAGGTAACCTAAGTTACAACATGGCAGCTTCCATTGTTTTATAGACACTAAAACTTTACACTTATTTTGTCAATATTTAAATAACTAATTAAACTTTAAAAAATACATCTACATGTTATTCTCAGACTAATCCTTACTTTCAATGTTTCATTCTATCTAGAATTTATTTAGTGTTTAATGTCACTTTAAGGGGACATTTTACTGTAAAATATTCCCCTTCAATGTTTTCCCGATGATCAGTTACAACTTCTGGAGTGTATTAAATGGTTTACAAATAGCCCTTTTCTGTTATTTTGTGCAAATAAACACATATTCATTTAAAAGACCCCATTTTTGTTTTTCCTTTTGAATATGAAAAATGTAACACTGCCTATGATAGCTAACCTTAGCACCCCAGATGTTTTTAAACTACATTTCCCATGATGCTTAGGCACCCTGCAGTCTTGTTGAGCTTCATGGGAAATGTAGTTCTGGAACATCAGGGTGTCAAGGTTCACCATCACAGGCCTATGGTGCTTTTTATTACCCTCACATTGATCTCTCCTTTATATGACCATTACATACATAATAAAAAGACAATTCCAAAGCACTTAATTTGGATTTCAAGTAAATAGTAGATTTTTTTTTCTGGGAATTTTCAAACTACGTTTTATCTGAATCATGAAAGTTTTAATTTTGATTATAGTATCCCTTTAATGACTTTTTTATGTTGACTTTGGATTGGTTGCAAGCTCTGAAGAATACATTGCAAATTGCTTCTGTTAGTGGTAGCTTCTGCAAGTAAATAAAATGCTCCAATTTGTTAGCACATTTGTTGTTACACTAATGCCAGTTTCTAACTACCTAGGGCAACAGACTTTAGGGAAGACAGCAAATTTTGAGGGGCATACTGTGGGCCTGATACCTTGCTGGCATGGATTTTTTTTAGAACTTGTATTGCAATGTAGTAGTCTCACATAAAGACAATGGGGTGGATGCTGCTTATTCCATGCAAATTCTGGTTCACCGGAAACAGGATTTAAGAATCAGCAGTCTGAGGGGGCGGACTGCAATCATCCCAATCAGATACGATTGGCCAAGATTGTGCAGGGGTCGGCATTGCACAAACATTTCACAAGAAATGCTTGTGCAATGTTAAATGCCGACAGCGTATTATTATTATTAAATACAAAAAGCATAAACATGTCTCAAGATAAAATTTGTGTTTCTAAACATTTTTAAAGGCCTCACCATACTGACAAGACTTCTTAAAATATCTCGCCTTAATGACGAGGTTTTGAATATCAGGCAAAAAAATAATAATATCTGGGCACTCGAGGGGATAAAAAGTATATAATCGTTATTAGAAAAAAGTTAAAAATGCATGGATATGCAAGAATGCAAGGAAGGCTGTTATGACGCGTTTCGGGCCCTGTGACACTATATTCCCACTCCCATACTCTCCTAATGACTTATTATTAATTTTGTTACACATCAGTGGCCCCTAGTGGTCTAGTGGGGTAACATGACTCTTCCATGGATCATGGACCACTGGCTGTGAGAAATATGGGTATCATTATGAAATGATGATGGGCTGTGGGAGTAACAGATTCCCCAGTGCTTAGAGCAGCACATAAACTATAGACATAAGCATCCAACTTGCACAAATCTAAAAGAACAAAAGATTTTTCAATATTTATTGTAATGATCCAAAAAATGATAAACAGATGGCCCCTTTAACAAATAAATGAATGCATGCGGAAAATGTGGCTGTTTTTTGGTTAAAACTGTTACTCTTATAGGGACATGAAACACAAATAATTATTTCATGATTCGGATAGAACATACAATTTTAAACAACTTTCAAATTTACTTCTATTATCAAATTTGTTTTGTTCTCTTGTTATGCTTCGTTGAAAGAGCAGCACTGCTTTACTAGAAGCTAGCTGAGCACATCAGGTGAGCCAATCACAAAAGACATATATGTGCAGCCACCAATTAGCAGATAGTTACTGAGCCTACCTAGGTATGCTTTTCAACAGAAGATACCAAGCAGACAAAGTGGAATAGATAATAGAAGTTAATTGAAAAGTTGTTTAAAATGGCATGCTCTATCTGAATCATGTTGGGAAAATGTTGAGTTTCATGTCCCTTTGAGTTGGGAATGGCTTTTTCTGCTAATGTAAAAGGCTTAAAATATATAGTATAAAAGTATTGTCCTTGTCAGATGATTGACACGTGTGTCAGCCAATGAATGTGCAAGGTTCACTTTTGTTCGCTTTTAATTCTGACCCTATTAAAAATAATTAAATTGATACATGTTTTTCGTGACACACAATTATTCCAAAGAAAAGCATTGTTTTTGCACATGTCTACTATGTCTACTACTGAACATAAATTCTAGTACGGAATCCATAAGTAACAAGAAGCTGTAAAAACACAGGTCATTAAACACCTATTTGAAATTTGACAGCTGCACCAGGCTCAGGATACTAAGAGATGAAACAATCACATGAACTCTTGTGCTAAGGGATTTCATATATCTAATTTCATCCCCTTTTCAAAAAAAAAAAATATGTGTTAACCATTAACTGCCAGAACAGACTTGAGTGCATTGTATTAGAACGTATTGTAGTCCTATTGGCAAGAGAAGGGTTATATTATCGCAAAATGAAAATATACTTGAACAAGCAACTGAATGACTTATTTGTGGACTAAAAAGACCTAAAAAGAATAAGAATTTTTTATCTTATATTATGCTTTACTATTAAAAAAAAACAATTATACTCATTGGAGCTTTGAAATGAATGGTCTTAGGTGACCATTTTATTGTGCTAAAGATGGTTAAAGTGAGTCACCGTCTTACTGAACAATAATAGTTTTGTGAAGAGCTAAACTGTCTGTGGCTGATACCTTGAAGTGAAAGTTAGAGAGGATGGGCTGACCTTGGAGGAGAAATCAGGTCACAGAGGTTTTAAAGATGCTGAGATCACAGCCAGATGTAAAGTTTAAGCCATTTATCTACCATTGGCGCCTGAGCGTATGTTCTCTTAAGAAAGATAGAGCAGTAAATTATATATAAACTGTAGTTCCAGATTGCAGAAGATTTAATGGCAAGTACAGACAATTAAACCGTCACTTGCTTACTTCAGTCATTCTGAAGAAATGTGAATAATAGCTGTTAAGTTAGGTATCAATAGATGGTGTGTTTAATGGTAATTATAAAATGTCATTTGTTAATTGATTTAATTACTTATCAATGACATTTAAGGGGGAATTCAAGTCAAGTGTTATTGATGTATCAGAAATTATTCACTATATTGCAAAGTAAGGGTATTAAAGGGAAAGTATCCATCAATTATCATTTAACTGCATGTAATAGACACTATTATAAAGAAGAATATGCACAGATACTGATCTAAAAATCCAGTATGAAACCTTTTGAAAAATGTACTTAGAAGCTCCCTTCCCCTGCATTTAAAAAGACCCATTATAGAAACAGAAACCACAGTAATCTGTGTCTCGGTTCTACATCTGATACTTTGGGGTTTGGTTAGGAGTCTGAATATCAGCACAATGTTATTACAAAATAAGTAAAACTATACATTGTTACAAAACACTACCAGATGGGCTATATAAATGAATCATCTAGAAAACATTTATGCAAAGAAAAGTATAGTGTACAATGTCCCTTTAAAACATTTAAAACTTTCATTTTGATAGGAATGTTTGCATTTTTATGTAGACCTGGGGCACATTTCTTGAAAAGCCTATTGGATGTTGGTTGTTTTACTTTCTTTGCTGTGGCCAGTTAGAGGGAGAGATAAAGAAGTTCCTGTACATATCAACCAATCACTGAGCAGCATGTAGGAGTGTCAGGGTTCTGAAGTTTACAGAATGAACACCAGCCTCTCTGGGGAGAAATTGAATCAACACTATTTTCAGATTAAAATTACAGGAAAATAAGGCAAAATGAATTAATGAAAGTGTATTGCAACATTTTTAAATTTTACATAATTAAATATTTCATGTGAATTACATTTTGAGTTTCCCTTTAATGTTAATTATGTGCTAATGATTGCATGTTTCTACCTTCTACACAAAGCCCACATTGCTGAGGACAACAATGTGTCATCATCCTGGGGTTTCCTTTTCCGATACGGATCTTGGGGACCCCTCTTCACACACTACAGGGACGGAAACTGCTGGGGGCAAACACCCATGACATCTCCACATGGGGCATGGTGACATCACTGCGGACAGGAATTCCTTGCTGATAGAGAGTGCAAGAAAAATAGTCTATGGCTGAGGGCAATGGCTTTGAAAGTTCATATCTCAGACCACTTACAGAGACAAGAGATCCATCATTTGAAATGGCAATTACCTGCAGCAGCACATAAAGTGATCACCTGACAGAACCATAGGCATTGGAACAACATCAGGTGGGTGGGATATCCCCTCTCTTGCCTCCCACAATAAATAAGCAAACTTGAGACCGCTTATTTGAAAGCAGACATTCTGCTCTTTCAAATGAGGGGTCCTGTGTTCTTCCAGTTGCTAACTTATCTTCATAATAATGACAAATACCGTCCAGCAGTAGTGGTTTTGGCAATATTTAATAGGTCTTTAATAGCTCCTCACCATAGAAATATATAATAAGATCTTATATTTGAAAGAGTGAGGTCCCATGATTTAAATAAGGGCTTTCATGTTCCTATAGCTTTAAAGTGATCCCCATAGTACTAATGATAACCTGGCAGTAACCGCTACTCTCATTTTGTGGTGTTGTTGATTTTAGAGAACATAGATCAATGTTACCCTAGACTAATCTAAACTAAAACAAAATATTAGGAAAAAAAATAAATGGGAGAACAGAGGGAATGTAAAAACAGATTATATTTTGTGAAATTCTATATTAGATGATTTTTAATAAAACTTGTTTTTGTATTTTTGTGTTTCTTGACATATTTTTTGCTAAGCTGAGTGAGTTTAGACAGAGGAAGGAACATATATTGTCAATGGGTTAATTCACCCCTCTGGGCAATCAGAATATTGTGTTCTTTAGAATGTATCCAATATTTGTATGGTTAGATGTTATTTTCCTACTCATTTTCTGTGTAAATTGCACAAATGGACATTTTATATTTTGATTTTTGATTATTAATTTTTATTGAACAATATTACTTTTAAATCCTAAATTTGGTGTTGTGAGAAGGTAAATTGATGCTTAAATGTAGGACAATAAAATTTGCTTTTGAAATATTTAGGAAATAATTGCTCATAATCTGCCATTTACTGTGAACAGCATAGAAAATGACAGAAAAAAAAATATATATATTTTTTTCATATGGTGGAGTTTTCCCGTGTTAGAGTATATCTTCAAGCTAAAGTTCTTCCTCCGCCCGTCGCAAGCCGTCTTCGCGGGTCTGAAATGACGAATCTGGCTTCCTCCAATCACGGTGTTGCATCAGGCCAAGATTCCCTCGGGGGGAAGCCGTGATTGGAGGAAGTCGGATTCGTCATTTTGGACCAACGAAGACGGCTTGCGACGGGCGGAGGAAGTGCTGGAGCGGCTGCTAGGATTAAAAGGTAAGTTTTTGAAGAAAACGAGTGAAATGTCAATCTTGATGAATTAAAGTGTCCTTGTTTTTAATAGGATTATTAAAAACTGGGCACTAATTCATCAAAATTGACCTTCACTTTAATTCCAGCAATTACATGTTAAAGATAAGTATTTCCCCATCCCCTTAATTATATCAGTTTCATGTGTTAACCTAATATAACAAAGTAAATTGCATTTGAAATGCAACTTTTATAACTGTATTCCCTACTTATAGGGGCTGATTTATCAAGCTCCGTATGGAATATATCGCCAGAAAAGCATGGTTGTCCACTGAGATGTATAGTAAAATGCCTCTCGACGAGGCTGTCTTCAAACACTGATGTAAGCAGTTTTTATTATTTCACCAGCAACCTCGATCCCGCGATCGACCCCTTTTGAATGTGTTCACATCGTGGATGTTTCGATCATGATGTGAATACATTTTCAAGTCCAAACATATGGAATCAGTGTATTTGAAACTGGATATTTGAAATCATTAGCTGTTCTCAAATATATTTATTGTAGAAATGGCAATAAAATTGCGAGATAATAAGATGCAAAATTGCTGAAAATCGTCGCCCCAGGTTAGAAAAGGATCTCGTATCTCTCTAACTGGATGCGCAATATTTTGTTGCAACTCTTATTATACATGCTGCTGTGTTTTTCTTAAACAATCACTCAAGAGGTGCTGTACTGTACAACCGGTTGCACAACCAACATTGTTATATTATTATACTTTATAACCTTTAAACCACTAAATTTCTGACGGTTTCTAAGGGGCATATTTATCAAGCTCCGTATGGAAAGACCGCTGCTCCATAGCTTGTGTCCGCCTGCTCTGAGGCTGCGGACAGAAATCAATCCGATCGAATGCGATCGGGTTGATGACACCTCCTGCTAGCGGCCAAATCTGCAGGGGGCGGCATTGCACCAGCAGTTCACAAGAACTGCTAGTGCAATGATAAATGCTGACAGCGTATGCGGTCAGCATGTATCGATGTGCGGCAGACATGATACGCTACATTGTATCATGTCCGCTCGCACATTAATAAATATACCCCATAGACTTATGATGAATCTATGTTTTCAATACACGTCTGTGACAATGAACATTCTAATTTGATATTTAAAATGATGGTAAATTTGCCTCCATAACTTTACATATTCTGAAAGCTCTTGTCAATACTAGCATATTGATGTGCTTATTTTTTTCAAAACTCAATTAAACTTCTAAAAATCAACGTTTTTTTCAGGCTCCGTTACCTGATTCAATGCAGCCTGACAGAGATTTTCTGAATGTGGTATTTGATTGGCATCTGTTTCCGCCAATAGGAGCCTCACCATGCGCCCCATGGATTTTACTCACAGCACGCTCCCGTGCTTGTAACTCTGCCTGGAAGTAAAACTGCACATGCGCAACTCAATACACTATTTGCGCAACTAAAACAGAGAGGCTGCTAACGGGTACAGGTATTTAGTTGCGCAAATAGCGTATTGAGTTGCGCATGTGCAGTTTTACTTCCAGGCAGAGTTACAAGCACGGGAGTGTGCTGTGAGTAAAATCCATGGGGCGCATGGTGAGGCTCCTATTGGCTGAAAGAGATGCCAATCAAATACCACATTCAGAAAATTTCTGACAGGGACTGCATTGAATCAGGTAACAGAGTCTGAAAAAAAAGTTGATTTTTAGAAGTTTAATTGAGTTTTGAAAAAAATAAGCACATCAATATGCTAGTAATGACAAGAGCTTTCAGAATATGTAAAGTTATGAAGGCAAATTTACCATCACTTTAATTTAAAGGGATATTAAAGTATTTTTTCATTGTTACATCTAAAAGAGTGAATTCTAAATTATAATAGATTTTGTCTGTTATGTTGCTTCTTTGTTGAAAAAGTCAATTTAATTTGAATATCAAAGGTTGATTATTTTTTGTTTGTTTGCTTTATTGCTTCTGGCTAGCTAGTGTGGAAAAATAAAATGTTCTCTTTCTATTTTCTATGCTAACTGGGAAGTTATTTAAAATTGTATGTTCTACCTAAATCATGAAAGAAAATGTTTGGGTTTCATGCCCCTTTAAGTGCACACTTTCTAAGGTAACAACGCCTACTGAGCATGTGCGATAAGTCAGAGCTCATTTGCTTATGTGAGTCTGTGATTGGCTGATGGTTGTCACATGATACAAGAGGCTAGGAAATAAAATTAAACTTTAAAATGTGCCAATAAAAAAATATACTGCTTATTTAAAATTCTATGGCCCAGATTACGAGTTTTGTGTTAGAGGCTATGCAGTGCTAACAAGCAGTTTTCCCTCACCGCTCACTTACATGCAGCGCTGGTATTACGAGTTTTCAGAAACCCGTCGTTAAAATACAAGAAGTGAGCGTTGAGCAAAATTTTGCTCATTACCGCACTCCAATACCAGTGCTGCTTAAGGCAGCGGTGAGCTGGTGTAACGTGCTCGTGCACGATTTCCCCATAGGAATCAACGGGGAGAGCAGGCTGAAAAAAAGTCTAACACCTGCAAAAAAGCAGCGTAAAACTCAGTAATGCAGCCCCATTGATTCCTAGGGTGAAAAATTTTTATGTCTTCACCTAACACCCTAACATGAACTCCGAGTCTAAACACCCCTAATCTTACACTTATTAACCCCTAATCTGCCGCCCCCGACATTGCCGACACCTACATTATATTATTAACCCCTAATCTGCCACTCCGGACACCGACACCACCTACATTATACTTATGAACCCCTAATCTGCTGCCCCCAACATCGCCAACACCTACATTATATTTATTAACCCCTAATCTGCCACCCCCAATGTCGCCGCAACCTAACTATACTTTTTAACCCCTAATCTGCTGCCCCCAATGTCACCGACACTATAATAAACATATTAACCCCTAAACCGCCGCACTTCCATCTCGCAAACATTAGTTACATTTTATTAACCTCTAATCTGCCATCCCTAACATCGCCGCCACCTACCTACATTTATTAACTCCTAATCTGCCGCCCCAATGTCGCCTCCACTATATTAAAGTTATTAACCTCTAAATCTAAGTCTAACCCTAAACCTAGCACCCACTAACTTAAATATAATTGAAATAAATCTAAATCTAAATAAATATTCCTATCATTACCTAAATAATTCCTATTTAAAACTAAATACTTACCTATAAAATAAACCCTAAGTTAGCTACAAAATAGCATAAAACTCTTAACTAAAGTGCTAAAAAGTACACTAACACCCATAAACTACATATTAACCCCTAAACTTAGGCCCTCCCACATCGCAAACACTAAAAGAAAAATTTTAACCCCTAATCTGCCGAACCGTACATCGCCGCCACTATAATAAATATATTAACCCCTAAACCGTAGCACTCCCGCCTCACAAACACTAGTTAAATATTATTAACCCCTAATCTGCCGTCCCTAACATCGCTGGCACCTACCTACATTTATTAACCCCTAATCTGCCGCCCCCAACGTCGCCGCCACTATATTAAAGTTATTAACCCCCTAAATCTAAGTCTAACCCTATCACCCCCTAACTTAAATATAATTAAAAGAAATCTAACTAAAAATTCCTATTATTAACTAAATTATTCCTATTTAAAACTAAATACTTACCTGTAAAATAAACCCTAAGATAGCTACAATATAACTAATAGTTACATTGTAGCTAGCTTAGGCTTTATTTTTATTTTAAAGGCAAGTTTGTATTTATTTTAACTAGGTAGAATAGTTAATAAATAGTTATTAACTATTTAATAACTACCTAGCTAAAATAAATACAAAAGTAACTGTAAAATAAACCTAACCTAAGTTACACTAACACCTAACACTACACTATAATTAAATAAATTAACTAAATTAAATACAATTACCTAAATTAAATTAAATTAGCTAAAGTACAAAAAAACATTAATTACACCTAATCTAATAGCCCTATTAAAATAAAAAAGCCCCCCAAAATAAAAAAAAACCCTAGCCTAAACTAAACTACCAATAGCCCTTAAAAGGGCCTTTTGCGGGGCATTGCCCCAAAGTAATCAGCTCTTTTACCTGTAAAAAAAAATACACACAACCCCCCCAACAGTAAAACCCACCACCCACACACCAACCCCCCAAATAAAATACTATCTAAAAAAACCTAAGCTCCCCATTGCCCTGAAAAGGGCATTTGGATGGGCATTGCCCTTAAAAGGGCAGTTAGCTCTTTTGCCGCCCAAACCCTAACCTAAAAATAAAACCCACCCAAAACACCCTTAAAAAAACCTAACACTAACCCCCTGAAGATCGACTTACCGGGAGAAGTCTTCATCTAAGCCGGGCCGAAGTCCTCAACGAAGCCGGGAGAAGTCTTCATCCAAGCGGGGCGAAGTGGTCCTCCAGACGGGCAGAAGTCTTCATCCAGACGGCATCTTCTATCTTCATCCATCCGGCGCGGAGTGGGTCCATCTTCAAGACATCCGGCACGGAGCATCCTCTTCCAACGAAGTCTTCTTACTAAATGATGGTTCCTTTAAGTGACGTCATCCAAGATGGTGTCCCTTAGATTCCGATTAGCTGATAGAATTCTATCAGCCAATCGGAATTAAGGTAGAAAAAATCCTATTGGCTGATGCAATCAGCCAATAGGATTGAAGTTCAATCCTATTGGCTGATCCAATCAGCCAATAGGATTGAGCTCACACTCTATTGGCTGATTGGAACAGTCAATATAATTATTATTTTCTGTAATTTAGTGTTTGTTTTTTTTGTACTTTAGCTAATTTAATTTAATTTAGGTAATTGTATTTAATTTAGTTAATTTATTTAATTATAGTGTAGTGTTAGGTGTTAGTGTAACTTAGGTTAGGTTTTATTTTACAGGTACTTTTGTATTTATTTTAGCTAGGTATTTATTAAATAGTTAATAACTATTTAGTAACTATTCTACTTAGTTAAAATAAATACAAACTTGCCTGTAAAATAAAAAAAACCTAAGCTAGCTACAATGTAACTATTAGTTATATTGTAGCTAGCTTAGGGTTTATTTTATAGGTAAGTATTTTGTTTTAAATATGAATAATTTATTTAATGATAGGAATATTTATTTAGATTTATTTAAATTATATTTAAGTTAGTGGGTGTTAGGTTTAGGGTTAGACTTAGATTTAGGGGTTAATAACTTTAATATTGTGGCGGCGACGTTGGGGCGGCAGATTAGGGGTTAATAAATGTAGGTAGGTGTCAGTGATGTTAGGGACGGCAGATTAAGGGTTAACATTTAACTAATGTTTGCGTGGCGGGAGTGTGGCGGTTTAGGGGTTAATATGTTTATTATAGTGGAGGCGACGTTGGGGGTGGCAGATTAGGGGTTAAAAGTGTAGGTAGGTTGCGGCGACATTGGGGACGGCAGATTAGGGGTTAATAAATATAATATAGGTGTCGGCGATGTTGGGGGCAGCAGATTAGGGGTTCATAAATATAATGTAGGTGGCGGCGGTGTCCGGAGCGGCAGATTAGGGGTTAATAATTTTATTATAGTGTTTGCGATGCGGAAGGACCTCGGTTTAGGGGTTAATAAGTAGTTTATGGGTGTTAGTGTACTTTTTAGCACTTTAGTTATGAGTTTTATGCTACAGCGTTGTACCATAAAACTCATAACTACTGACTTTTAAATGCGTTAGGGATCTTGACAGGGTAGGGTGTACCGCTCACTTTTTGTCCTCCCAGGACAGACTTGTAATACCGGCGCTATGGAAGTCCCATAGGAAAAAGACTTTACAAAGTTTACGTAAGTCGTTTTGCGGTAAGGCCAAAGAAGTGTGCGGTGCCCCTAAACCTTAAAGCAGGCGTAAAAAAAAATGCGTTAGGACCTCTTAACGCTGCTTTTTTACCCTAACGCATAACTCGTAATCTAGCCAAAAGTAATTTTTTATTGTAATATCTTTTTAGTATGCAATTCTAATGTATTTAATGGTTGTTTAATGTTTTATAAATCTATCGGCTAGATTTAGAGTTGGGCGGTAGCCGTCAAAACCAGCATTAGAGGCTCCTAACGCTGGTTTTGGGCTACCGCCGGTATTTGCAGTCAGTCAGGAAAGGGTCTAACGCTCACTTTGCAGCCGCGACTTTTCCATACCGCAGATCCCCCTTGCGTATCCTATCTTTTCAATGGGATCTTTCTAACGCCGGTATTTAGAGTCGTGGCTGAAGTGAGCCGCAAAAAAAAGTCAGTAGTTAAGAGCTTTCTGGGCTAATGCCGGTTTATAAAGCTCTTAACTACTGTGCTCTAAAGTACACTAACACCCATAAACTACCTATGTACCCCTAAACCGAGGCCCCCCCCACATCGCCGCCACTCTAATTAAATTTTTTAACCCCTAATCTGCCGTCCGCACGCCGCCGCAAGCTACGTTATACTTATGTACCTCTAATCTGCTGCCCCTAACACCGCCGACCCCTATATTATATTTATTAACCCCTAATCTGCCCCCCTCAACGTCGCCTCCACCTGACTACACTTATTAACCCCTAATCTGCCGACCGGACCGCGCCGCTATTATAATAAAGTTATTAACCCCTAATCCGCCTCACTCCCGCCTCAATAACCCTATAATAAATAGTATTAACCCCTAATCTTCCCTCCCTAACATCGCCGACACCTAACTTCAAGCATTAACCCCTAATCTGCCGACCGGCGCTCACCGCTACTCTAATAAATTTTTTAACCCCTAAAGCTAATTCTAACCCTAACCCTAACACCCCCCTAACTTAAATATAATTTAAATCTAGCGAAATAAATTAACTCTTATCATATAAATTATTCCTATTTAAAGCTAAATACTTACCTGTAAAATAAACCCTAATATAGCTACAATATAAATTATAATTATATTGTAGCTATTTTAGGATTTATATTTATTTTACAGGTAACTTTGTAATTATTTTAACCAGGTACAATAGCTATTAAATAGTTAATAACTATTTAATAGCTAAAATAGTTAAAATAATAACAAAATTACCTGTAAAATAAATCCTAACCTAAGTTACAATTAAACCTAACATTACACTATCATTAAATAAATTAAATACAATACCTACAAATAACTACAATTAAATAAACTAACTAAAGTACAAAAAATAAAAAAGAACTAAGTTACAAAAAATAAAAAAATATTTACAAACATTAGAAAAATATTACAGCAATTTTAAACTAATTACACCTACTCTAAGCCCCCTAATAATATAACAAAGACCCTCAAAATAAAAAAATGCCCTACCCTATTCTAAATTAAAAAAGTTCAAAGCTCTTTTACCTTACCAGCCCTGAAAAGGGCCATTTGCGGGGCATGCCCCAAATAATTCAGCTCTTTTGCCTGTAAAAAAAAACATACAATACCCCCCCAGCCAACATTACAACCCACCACCCACATACCCCTAATCTAACCCAAAGCCCCCTTAAATAAACCTAACACTAAGCCCCTGAAGATCTTCCTACCTTATCTTCACCATGCCAGGTTCACCGATCCGTCCTCCGAAGTCTTCATCCAAGCCTCCGAAATCTTCATCCAAGCCCAAGCGGGGGCTTGCGATCCATCATCCGTCTGAAGTCTTCTATCAAGCGACGGCTGAAGAGGTCCAGAAGAGGCTCCAAAGTTCCTTTTTATTTTTTGTACTTTAGTTAGTTTATTTAATTGTAGTTATTTGTAGGTATTGTATTTAATTTATTTAATGATAGTGTAGTGTTAGGTTTAATTGTAACTTAGGTTAGGATTTATTTTACAGGTAATTTTGTTATTATTTTAACTATTTTAGCTATTAAATAGTTATTAACTATTTAATAGCTATTGTACCTGGTTAAAATAAATACAAAGTTGCCTGTAAAATAAATATTAATCCTAAAATAGCTACAATATAATTATAATTTGTATTGTAGCTATATTAGGGTTTATTTTACAGGTAAGTATTTAGCTTTAAATAGGAATAATTTATTTAATAAGAGTTAATGTTAATGTTAATGTTAGTGTTAGGTTTAGACTTAGCTTTAGGGGTTAATACATTTATTATAGTAGCGGCGAGCTCCGGTCAGCAGATTAGGGGTTAATAATTGAAGTTTGGTGCCGGCGATGTTAGGGAGGGCAGATTAGGGGTTAATACTATTTCTTATAGGGTTATTGAGGCGGGAGTGAGGCGGATTAGGGGTTAATAACTTTATTATAGTAGCGGTGAGATGCGGTCGGCAGATTAGGGGTTAATTATTGTAGGTAGCTGGCGGCGACGTTGTGGGGGGCAGATTAGGGGTTAATAAATATAATGTAGGGGTCGGCGGTGTTAGGGGCAGCAGATATGGGGTACATAGGGATAATGTAGGTTGCGGCGGTGTACGGAGCGGCAGATTAGGGGTTAATAATAATATGCAGGGGTCAGCGATAGCGGCAGCGGCAGAATAGGGGTTAATAAGTGTAAGGTTAGGGGTGTTTAGACTCGGGGTACATGTTAGGGTGTTAGGTGCAGACGTAGGAAGTGTTTCCCCATAGGAAACAATGGGGCTGCGTTAGGAGCTGAACGCTGCTTTTTTGCAGGTGTTTTTTTCAGCTCAAACTGCCCCATTGTTTCCTATGGGGGAATCGTGCACGAGCACGTTTTTGAAGCTGGCCGCGTCCGTAAGCACCGCTGGTATCGAGAGTTGCAGTTGCGGTAAATATGCTCTACGCTCCTTTTTTGGAGCCTAACGCAGCCCTTCTGTGAACTCTAAATACCAGCGGTATTTAAAAGGTGCGGGGGAAAAAAAGCACGCGTAGCTACCGCACCCCTTTGGCCGCAAAACTCTAAATCTAGGCGTATGTAAATTAATAAGTGAGTTAGGGAAGATGAGCAACATATATAAATAAAATGTGTATAAAACTAATACTGATTGAAAAACAGAAATATAATGAAAATCAATAAGGGTTTTTCTCTACAGGAAAATAAGGAAAAAAATGTTGTTTCCCTGATCAGTTTCTCTGTGATTCTGAGCATGTAACCTTGAGTTGTGTCCTTTCACATCTAGTTTGGGATTCTAAATCTCATGGTATTTTATAACTGAGTAAAACATTTCTCACATATACCAGCATCAATGTATGGAAAGGAAGAAAAATACAATCATGTTTTTGGCTATTAAATTTCAGAAAAAAAGGCAGATGAAAAAGGGGGGTTACATTTAGTAACTATAGGGCTTGTTCTTCAAAAGGAACAGGAGAAAATCCATATAGAGCGCAGGGAAATACTCTCAGTTTGATGTGGCGCTGGTAATATTTGTGCAGAACACAAGATAAAGACATATATTGATTATCTGTTTACGATGGCAGAAACAGGGGAACAGACTGCGACCCGCATCATCAAAGATAATCTGTCTCTAATTCTTTATAGTTTTTTCGAGCTAACGGATTGCTGTTTTGTAATACTGTTTAAGAGAAAACAAAAAAGAATAAATGAGAGAAGTATTTGTTTTCACTGTATAGGGAAGTGAATAAGGAACAGTGTAAAATGTCTCTGAATGTGAGGCTTTATAGCAGTTTTGTGTGCAAGGGCCGCATTATCTAATATTTGTTAGAGCGGAATTGGAAAACCACTCCGATGGTTGCAGGGGCTGCCTTGAGGGGATTTGCGTCTCTGCAAGTTCAGAGTTGACTCCTATAAAATTGAATGGAGTTTGCTATAAAGGGAAATTTCACTGGGGTGAGCAAAGTTAGCAGGGGGCAGGGACACACATTGAAAATTAAATACTGCAGCCTATACACATAAGATTACTTTTATTTCAGTGTATAGTATCTTACAACTGCCTCTTTCGTATGCATTAATGTTTTCTATTAAAATAAGAAGGGCTACATTACAAGTGGAGCGCTAAATTATAATGCGATAATTAACCAGCCATTACAAGCATATACATATATATTTACAAATGCTGTAATCGCTGTGCTACTTACCCCCTTTGCTGCACTTAGGTTCTGATGCCGTCTCTGACGGCATCATAGCGAGGCTCCCGTTGGAGCATATGGTAACGCACTCTCATGAGTGAAATGTTTCCCAGCAATTCAAATGCAAGCTCGCAGTTCACATGGCCCTAAATGTCTTGCCTATTTTGACAGGATCTTGCCACCCCTTTTGACCCAGCTATGATATAATAAATAATTTTAAAAGACTGGACAGTGATGCTGGCAAAATACTTTACAATGCTGCTGGCAGAATATTATGCCGTGTTGCTGGCAGAATATTATGCAGTGCTGCTGGCAGAATATTATACAGTGCTGCTGGCAGAATATTATACAGTGCTGCTGGCAGAATACTATACAGTGCTGCTGGCAGAATACTATACAGTGCTGCTGGCAGAATATTATACAGTGCTGCTGACAGAATACTATACAGTGCTGCTGGCAGAATACTATACAGTGCTGCTGGCAGAATACTATACAGTGCTGCTGGCAGAATATTATACAGTGCTGCTGGCAGAATATTATACAGTGCTGCTGGCAGAATACCATACAGTGCTGCTGGCAGAATATTATACAGTGCTGCTGGCAGAATATTATACAGTGCTGCTGGCAGAATATTATAAAGTGCTGCTGGCAGAATACCATACAATGCTGCTGGCAGAATATTATACAGTGCTGTTTGCAGAATACTATACAGTGCTGCTGGCAGAATATTATACAGTGCTGCTGGCAGAATACCATACAATGCTGCTAGCAGAATACTATACAGTGCTGCTGGCAGAATATTATACAGTGCTGCTGGCAGAATATTATGCAATGCTGCTGGCAGAATACCATACAGTGCTGCTGGCAGAATATTATACAGTGCTGCTGGTAGAATATTATACAGGGCTGCTTGCAGAATATTATACAGTGCTGCTGGCAGAATATTATACAGTGCTGCTGGCAGAATACCATACAGTGCTGCTGGCAGAATACTATACAGTGCTGCTGGATGAATATTATACAGTGCTGCTGGCAGAATACCATACAGTGCTGCTGGCAGAATATTATACAGTGCTGCTGGCAGAATACTATACAGTGCTGCTGGCAGAATATTATACAGTGCTGCTGGCAGAATATTATACAGTGCTGCTGACAGAATACCATACAGTGCTGCTAGCAGAATACTATACAGTGCTACTAGCAGAATATTATACAGTGCTGCTGGCAGAATACTATGCAGTGCTGCTGGCAGAATACTATACAGTGCTGCTGGCAGAATATTATACAGTGCTGCTGGCAGAATACCATACAGTGCTGCTGGCAGAATACTATACAGTGCTGCTGGCAGAATATTATACAGTGCTGCTAGCAGAATACTATACAGTGCTGCTGGCAGAATACTATACAGTGCTGCTGGCAGAATACTATACAGTGGTGCTGGCAGAATATTATACAGTGCTGCTGGCAGAATATTATACAGTGCTGCTGGCAGAATACCATACAGTGCTGCTGGCAGAATACTATACAGTGCTGCTGGCAGAATACTATACAGTGCTGCTGGCAGAATATTATACAGTGCTGCTAACAGAATACCATAAGGTGCTGCTAGCAGAATACTATACAGTGCTACTAGCAGAATATTATACAGTGCTGCTGGCAGAATATTATGCAGTGCTGCTGGCAGAATACTATAAGTGCTGCTGACAGAATATTATGCAGTGCTGCTGGCAGAATATTATACAGTGCTGCTGGCAGAATACCATACAGTGCTGCTGGCAGAATACTATACAGTGCTGCTGGCAGAATATTATACAGTGCTGCTGGCAGAATATTATACAGTGCTGCTAGCAGAATACTATACAGTGCTGCTGGCAGAATACTATACAGTGCTGCTGGCAGAATACTATACCGTGTTGCTGGCAGAATACTATACAATGCTGCTGGCAGAATATTATGCAGTGCTGCTAGCAGAATATTATACAGTGCTGCTGGCAGAATATTATACAGTGCTGCTGGCAGAATACTATACAGTGCTACTAGCAGAATATTATACAGTGCTGCTGGCAGAATATTATGCAGTGCTGCTGGCAGAATACTATAAGTGCTGCTGGCAGAATATTATGCAGTGGTGCTGGCAGAATATTATACAGTGCTGCTGGCAGAATACCATACAGTGCTGCTGGCAGAATACTATACAGTGCTGCTGGCAGAATATTATACAGTGCTGCTGGCAGAATACTATACAGTGCTGCTGGCAGAATACTAACAGTGCTGCTGGCAGAATACTATACAGTGCTGCTGGCAGAATACTATACAGTGCTGCTGGCAGAATACTATACAGTGCTGCTGGCAGAATACTATACAGTGCTGCTGACAGAATACTATACAGTGCTGCTGACAGAATACTATACAGTGCTGCTGGCAGAATACTATACAGTGCTGCTGACAGAATACTATACAGTGCTGCTGGCAGAATACTATACAGTGCTGCTGGCAGAATACTATACAGTGCTGCTGACAGAATACTATACAGTGCTGCTGACAGAATACTATACAGTGCTGCTGACAGAATACTATACAGTGCTGCTGGCAGAATACTATACAGTGCTGCTGGCAGAATACTATACAGTGCTGCTGGCAGAATACTATACAGTGCTGCTGGCAGAATACTATACAGTGCTGCTGGTTGAATACTATACAGTGCTGCTGGCAGAATACTATACAGTGCTGCTGGCAGAATACTATACAGTGCTGCTGGCAGAATACTATACAGTGCTGCTGGCAGAATACTATACAGTGCTGCTGGTTGAATACTATACAGTGCTGCTGGCAATACAGTGTTTGGCAGTAGATCTATATCAGCTTGCACTGGGAAGCAGTTGCTGGGCTTCTTTTGGATTTTTATAGGATCTTGCAAATTTTTAGTTTAAAAGATAAAACTATAAGACCTGTAGGGGAATTTTTTTTATATATAGAATACGACAGGCAGGAAACATTCAGCTATACCCATGGAACGCCCCTGATCTGCTCACTAGCAGAGCTAGGAAAACATATTTTACTATCAGAAAAACAATTTACATTTTAAACTGTGTCTTTTTATTTCAATGTGTCATTTATTTATTTATACTATCTATAAATTATGATTTTTTTTTTATTTTGTTAAATTCTAATAACAGTAAGAGCAAGATTACAAGTAGAGCGTTAAATAATGCTTTCGTGAAAATTATATTTGCGCTCCACTGAGTAATACCAGTACACACTAATGTTCACTGGTATTACAAGTTGATAGCAAGGCACTTTTAGATTAGATCTGATTTCTGGTTAATTTTATAAGTGCTAATTGCTACCACAAGCTCACGGTAGCAATAACCAGACACTTGTAATGGCTGATTATTTATCGCGCAGGCGCGCAATAAATTTACACTCCACTTGTAATCTATCTTTTCTGCAGGCAAGACTTAAAAAAGTTCAAATGTATTCAAATTAATAATAATGTGTCAATTGATTAATTCAGTTGATATACAGCTCTTGTTCTATCAGTGAGACTCGTTTAAAACAGATATGCAAATATACTTCACTATTTAAACGGTCAGTAAACCCCCAACAAATATTTTATGATTCAGATAGAGAATACAATTTTAAATAAAATTCCAATTTACTTCTATTGCCTAATTTGCTGCAATCTTTAGATATTGTTTGTGAAATAAATATCAATGCACATTGGTGAGCCAATCACATGAGGCATCTATGTGCAGCCACCTATCTGAAGCTACTGAGCATATATAGATATGCTTTTCAGGAAAAATTATCAAGAGAATGAAGCTAATTAGATAAAAGAAGTAAATTAGAAAGTTGTTTAAAATGGTATTCTCTATCTGAATCCTGAAAGAAAAGGGTTTAATGTCCCTTTAAAGTTGTAATTTCAAAGTTGTAATTATTGTAATTGATGTAACCATTTAGCAATAGGTTCTTATTTCATGTGCAATATTTTTATGTATTGTACAACTATAATTGTTAATAGCAGGAAGTAGAATACTCACTAAATATACTCTTAGAAAGACAGTAAATGAAGGCTCAATAAAAACATAGCAATATATAGCAGATAGATAGATAGATAGATAGATAGATAGATAAAATGAGATAGCTAGATGATAGATAAGATAGATAGATAGATGATAGATAGATATATAAAGTGAAATAGCTAGATGACAGAATGATGATAGATAGATAGATAGATAGATAGATAGATAGATAGGTACATTTTCCTTAATTGTTAATATGCACTTCAAATTGTTAAATAGATGTTCAACCTTTTGATGCAATGGGATCATGTTGTATTTTTAATTCACTTGCAAAACCTAGTGAACCCTTTTTAGAAATACTACTTATTAAAGCAATAATCATGTTGTTATTTCTTGGCTTGAACAAGAGCGAATATCTGTCTAATAAAATAGATATATCAGGAGATATATATTTCAAGAGATAGATTAATAGATAAAGAGATAGATAGATAAATAGATAGATAGATGATAGATAGATAGATAGATAGATAGATAGATAGATAGATGATAAATAGGTTCATTTTCCTTAATTATTAATATGCACTTCCAATTGTTAAATGGATGTCCAACCTTTTGATGCAATGGGATCATGTTGTATTTAATTCACTTGCAAAACCTAGTGAACCCTTTTTAGAAATATTACTTATTAAAGCAATAATCATGTTGCTATTTCTTGACTTGAACAAGAGCGAATATCTGTCTAATAAAATAAGACGTGTATCTCATTGTTATGTTGGCTTGGCACCTGTGAAAATAGTTATTTATAGGAAGTGAGAATGTATGTGTTAAAACCAAGGAATAATTATTATGAAATAGCAGCACTGAAATGCAGATTTTCATTTTAAATAAGTATTAGAAGATGTATCTAGTTTGCCCATATTCCTGTTTGAAATGCTGGCTTAAAGTGAAATTGTACTGTATTTTGTATCCATTTAGTTTGTTTCCAATTATACATTTGACCTGTTGGAGTACATAAAATTGTTTATTAATAGTTATTAACCTATATTTTGTCATTTAAAATAGCTGCTGTTTCCTGATGAAAACGTTACTCATATTGGAACATTAGATCATTTATTGAGAAAACAGCTAGGTTTTGATATATGGGAGCAAACAGTAAACTGCTATAATAAATATAGATCTTTGAGTGTAACCACATTAATATCTGCTCTGTTTTCCTCTTATTTTCCCTGATTAACTCATCCCTCTCTAATTCTGATGGCCCATTTCTTGGTGGTCTGTAACCTATGTTTTCATATTTGCCCTGATTATCCTATTGTCTCTCACGCATTTGCTGTGCCTCATGCAGAGCCAGATAATCTAAAGGACTCAGGGCTTGCAGGATTTTATGTGATAAGTTATATAAACAAGGGTAGCATCAGTAATAAACCTCCCAGTGGTATTGGAAGGGAGTACATAGTACTTTATAATAGGCCAATGTAAATACTCTTTGTATTCACTTTCCTGGATATACAAAACAGAATTGTACTCAGCTTTCAAGAAAAGGTCTTATTAGAGATCAGTTCTGTAAAATAAATTCCTCTTTTTTCTGCCACAGGTATCTCTTGCAATTAGTGATGTCGCGAATAGTTCGCCGGCGAATACTTCCCGGCGAACATAGCATGTTTGCGTTCGCAGTCGATCCGCCCCCTATTCTTTATCATTGAGTAAACTTTGACCCTCTACCTCACAGTCAGAAGACACATTACAGCCAATCAGCAGCAGACCCTCCCTCCCAGACCCTCCCACCTCCTGGATAGCATCCATTTTAGATTCATTTGGAAGCTGCATTCTTAGTGAGAGGAGGGACAGTGAATCTGCTGCTGATTTAATAGGGAAATTGATAGCTAGGCTAGTGTATTCAGTGTCCACTACAGTCCTGAAGGACTCATCTGATCTCTGCTGTAAGGACAGCACCCCAAAAAGCCCTTTTTAGGGCTAGAACATCAGTCTGCTTTTTTTTTTTTCCTGTGTAATCTAATTGCAGTTGCCTGCCTGCCAGTGTGTGTGTCAGGCTCACAGCGTATACTGTGCCCACTTGCCCAGTGCCACCACTCATATCTGGTGTAACAGTAGTGTACATTTAAAAAAAACAACACTTTTTTGACTGTGAAATAATAGCAGACAGCTGCCAGTACCCAAGATGGCCGCCAATAAGGCAGATGGGGAGGGTTAGAGAGCTGTTTTGGGGGGGATCAGGGAGGTTGGTGGCTAAGGGGGGACGCTACACCACAGCATATGTAAATAAGCTATAAAAAAAATTAAAAAAAATTAAAAACCTTTTATTTTAGTACTGGCAGACTTTCTGCCAGTACTTAAGATGGCAGGGACAATTGTGGGGTGGGGGAGGGAACGGAGCTGTTTGGGAGGGATCAGGGGGTCTGATGTGTCAGGTGGGAGGCTGATCTCTACACTAAAGCTAAAATTAACCCTGCAAGCTCCCTACAAACTACCTAATTAACCCCTTCACTGCTAGCCATAATACACGTGTGATGCGCAGCAGCATTTAGCGGCCTTCTAATTACCAGAAAGCAACGCCAAAGTCATATATGTCTGCTATTTCTGAACAAAGGGGATCCCAGAGAAGCATTTACAACCATTTGTGCCATAATTGCACAAGCTGTTTGTAAATAATTTCAGTGAGAAACCTAAAATTGCGAAAGAAATTATGTTTTTTTTAAATTTGATCGCATTTGTCGGTAAAATGGTGGCATGAAATATACCAAAATGGGCCTAGATCAATACTTTGGGTTGTCTACTACACTACACTTAAGCTAAAATTAACTCTACAAGCTGCCTACATGCTCCCTAATTAACCCCTTCACTGCTGGGCATAAAACACGTGTGGTGCGCAGTGGCATTTAGCAGCCTTCTAATTACCAAAAAGCAACGCCAAAGCCATATAAGTCTGCTATTTATGAACAAAGGGGATCCCAGAGAAGCATTTACAACCATTTATGCCATAATTGCATAAGTTGTTTGTAAATAATTTCTGTGAGAAACCTAAAGTTTGTGAAAAAGTGAACAATTTTTTTTTATTTGATCGCATTTGGCGGTGAAATGGTGGCATGAAATATACCAAAATGGGCCTAGATCAATACTTTGGGTTGTCTACTACACTACACTGAAGCTAAAATTAACTCTACAAGCTGCCTACATGCTCCCTAATTAACCCCTTCACTGCTGGGCATAAAACACGTGTTGGTGCGCAGTGGCATTTAGCAGCCTTCTAATTACCAAAAAGCAACGCCAAAGCCATATAAGTCTGCTATAATGGCATGTCTGGCACACAGTGTTGAGGCAAGGGTCCATCTGACCACTGATACCTGGTCTGCAAAGCATGGTCAGGGCAGGTATATCACCTACACTGCGCACTGTGAAGCGGGCGTAACCCTTACACTACCTGATCGATACAACATCATACCTGATGTTTTAAAGCACGTTATTCCAAACAATTTAGGAATGTTCGGTGATTTATGCCCTTTATGGATTAAAACCAGACTCTGCATCAACTATGTAACTTTCCATGGGAGTTTTGCCATGGATCCCCCTCCGGCATGCCACAGTCCAGGTGTTAGTCCCCTTGAAACAACTTTTCCATCACTATTGTGGCCAGAAAGAGTCCCTGTGGGTTTTAAAATTTGCCTGCCTATTGAAGTTTATAATGGTTCGCCCGGTTCGCAGGTTCGCGAACTTTTGTGGAACTTCCATTTTTAGGTTTGCGACATCACTACTTGCAATATCAATTATTTCCTGCTATATTGCAGCATTGTTTACATGCCTTTGAAATAATTAGTCTATTTATTTATCAGCTATTTGAAGTACAGTGTCATTAAATCTCTGTTCCACGTTTGGATTTTTATTTATAAAATGCAGAGCTCCGAATTGTCCTTATTTTATAAATAGTCCGATTTCTCTCCTCACCCCTGCTGTATCTCCGCCTGTGTTTCATCATTATACATGTCCCAGTTTCACAAAGTAAAAGCAGTTAAAACTACTTAAAACCTGCCTGACCCCACCCCCCAAAAAGGCTAACAAATTCAACTACACCCACAATATCCATTACCTCACCTTTAGTCTGCCTTGACTTTTCCCCTGGAACATTAACTCCATCCCTGAGCTTCTGGTTTCGAATCCCAGCAAGAGAATGTTGGGAGGTTTGTTATTGCCTACTTTTGCCGTTTACAGAATTGCATTTCAGATACCACTCACTGGTCTATATTTTTCCTAACAGCCAAGCAGTTAAGGAAGAGGACAAAACTACTCGGAAATTGCTAATACATAAGGCTTTTTACAGTGCTAATGCATGTTATTTGGTATCAATGCAACACTAATAGAATTTGGAGTTTATTTCCTTTGCTACCAAGAAAACAATACAATTTTGTCTGGTACCTGACAAGCTGCCAGCCGGAAAGCTACAAATGTTCACCATCTCTGTTCATCCTGCTAACAGTTTTTGACTCACTAATGAGTAAAGAGTCTTCATTCTTATGCTTAATCCCTTTCGTTATTAAAGAAATTAGTCACCCTGCCAAACACTGTGTCAATAAACCTAGCACTGACAGTGCTGTGTGAAATGTTCCAGCTTTGCTGTTGTCTGTGAGACACAATATTGCCATGGTAAGGTCTAGCGCCAGATCATCAAATTATAGTCTTATTCCTTAAGGGGCTGTAGGGCCATAACCTTGCTTCACAAGTTATTGTTGAACCAAAATACAAGCACAATATTAAATTCATCAAATAATATTAAACTGACCCCTGGCCTAGCAGTGTGCATTACCAATGTTTGTGCCTCTTGGAACATTAGATCATTTATTAAGAAAACAGCTAGGTTTTGATATATGGGAGCAAACAGTAAACTGCTATAATAAATATAGATCTTTGAGTGTAACCACATTAATATCTACTCTGTTTTCCTCTTATTTTCCCTGATTAACTCATCCCTCTCTAATTCTGATGGCCCATTTCTTGGTGGTCTGTAACCTATGTGTTTAAATTTGTCCTAATTATCCTACTGTCTCTCACGCATTTGCTGAGCCTCACGCTGAGCCAGATAATCTAAAGGACTCTGGGCTTGCAGGATTTTATAAATCCCACAAGTAATATGAAGCCCCTGCCCTCTTTAAAGGGTATTTTACCTTAGAGCACTGGTTTTCAGGCCTCCCTAACAGGACATATTTTGAGGATATCTGAATTAAAGCACCGGCAAAATAATCAGCAGATTAGTAGACATGGTAATTTTACCTGCTCTCACCCAAGGTAGTTCTTAAAAGCTGGACTAATATTGAGGCGTAAGGACAGGTTTTAAAACCAATGCCTTAGCGTGATATCGCATGTTCATAGGATAGAAAGCAGATTACACCGCTTTACATGCAAAAGATGTTGGAAAAACAACAACAATGTAGCGCTGCACTTTCAGATTAAAATGAATAAAATGTTATATAATAAAGAAAATGTGTAGTAAAAACATAATTTATGTAAGAACTTACCTGATAAATTCATTTCTTTCATATTAGCAAGAGTCCATGAGCTAGTGACGTATGGGATATACATTCCTACCAGGAGGGGCAAAGTTTCCCAAACCTCAAAATGCCTATAAATACACCCCTCACCACACCCACAATTCAGTTTAACGAATAGCCAAAAAGTGGGGTGATAAAAAAGTGCGAAAGCATATAAAATAAGGAATTGGAATAATTGTGCTTTATACAAAAATCATAACCACCCCAAAAAAAGGGCGGGCCTCATGGACTCTTGCTAATATGAAAGAAATGAATTTATCAGTAAGTTCTTACATAAATTATGTTTTCTTTCATGTAATTAGCAAGAGTCCATGAGCTAGTGACGTATGGGATAATGACTACCCAAGATGTGGATCTTTCCACGCAAGAGTCACTAGAGAGGGAGGGATAAAATAAAGACAGCCAATTCCTGCTGAAAATAATACACACCCAAAATAAAGTTTAATGAAAAACATAAGCAGAAGATTCAAACTGAAACCGCTGCCTGAAGTACTTTTCTACCAAAAACTGCTTCAGAAGAAGAAAATACATCAAAATGGTTGAATTTAGTAAAAGTATGCAAAGAGGACCAAGTTGCTGCTTTGCAAATCTGATCAATCGAAGCTTCATTCCTAAACGCCCAGGAAGTAGAAACTGACCTAGTAGAATGAGCTGTAATCCTTTGAGGCAGAGTTTTACCCGACTCAACATAGGCAAGATGAATTAAAGATTTTAACCAAGATGCCAAAGAAATGGCATAATATTTCAAAGCTCTAACAACATCCAAAGAATGCAATGATTTCTCCTTAGAATTCTTAGGATTAGGACATAATGAAGGAACCACAATTTCTCTACTAATGTTGTTAGAATTCACAACTTTAGGTAAAAATTCAAAAGAAGTTCGCAACACTGCCTTATCCTGATGAAAAATCAGAAAAGGAGACTCACAAGAAAGAGCAGATAATTCAGAAACTCTTCTGGCAGAAGAGATTGCCAAAAGGAACAAAACTTTCCAAGAAAGTAATTTAATGTCCAATGAATGCATAGGTTCAAACGGAGGAGCTTGAAGAGCCCCCAGAACCAAATTCAAACTCCAAGGAGGAAAAATTGACTTAATGACAGGTTTTATACGAACCAAAGCTTGTACAAATCAATGAATATCAGGAAGATTAGCAATCTTTCTGTGAAAAAGAACAGAAAGAGCAGAGATTTGTCCTTTCAAAGAACTTGCGGATAAACCTTTATCTAAACCATCCTGAAGAAACTGTAAAATTCTCGGAATTCTAAAAGAATGCCAAGAAAAATGATGAGAAAGACACCAGGAAATATAAGTCTTCCAGACTCTATAATATATCTCTCTGGATACAGATTTACGAGCCTGTAACATAGTATTAATCACAGAGTCAGAGAAACCCCTTTGACCAAGAATCAAGCGTTCAATCTCCATACCTTTAAATTTAAGGATTTGAGATCCTGATGGAAAAAAGGACCTTGCGACAGAAGGTCTGGTCGTAGCGGAAGAGTCCACGGATGGCAAGAGGCCATCCGGACAAGATCCACATACCAAAACCTGTGAGGCCATGCCGGAGCTACCAGCAGAACAAACGAGCATTCCTTCAGAATCTTGGAGATTACTCTTGGAAGAAGAACTAGAGGCAGAAAGCTATAAGCAGGATGATACTTCCAAGGAAGTGATAATGCATCCACTGCTTCCGCCTGAGGATCCCGGGATCTGGACAGATACCTGGGAAGTTTCTTGTTTAGATGAGACGCCATCAGATCTATTTCTGGAAGCTCCCACATTTGAACAATCTGAAGAAATACCTCTGGGTGAAGAGACCATTCGCCCGGATGCAACGTTTGGCGACTGAGATAATCCGCTTCCCAATTGTCTATACCTGGGATATGAACCGCAGAGATTAGACAGGAGCTGGATTCCGCCCAAACCAGAATTCGAGATACTTCTTTCATAGCCAGAGGACTGTGAGTCCCTCCTTGATGATTGATGTATGCCACCGTAGTGACATTGTCTGTCTGAAAACAAATGAACGATTCTCTCTTCAGAAGAGGCCAAGACTGAAGAGCTCTGAAAATTGCACGGAGTTCCAAAATATTGATCGGTAATCTCACCTCCTGAGATTCCCAAACTCCTTGTGCCGTCAGAGATCCCCACACAGCTCCCCAACCTGTGAGACTTGCATCTGTTGAAATTACAGTCCAGGTCGGAAGCACAAAAGAAGCCCCCTGAATTAAACAATGGTGATCTGTCCACCACATTAGAGAGTGTCGTACAATCGGTTTTAAAGATATTAATTGGGATATCTTTGTGTAATCCTTGCACCATTGATTCAGCATACAGAGCTGAAGAGGTCGCATGTGAAAACGAGCAAAGGGGATCGCGTCCGATGCAGCAGTCATAAGACCTAGAATTTCCATGCATAAGGCTACCGAAGGGAATGATTGTGACTGAAGGTTTCGACAAGCTGAAATCAATTTTAGACGTCTCTTGTCTGTTAAAGACAGAGTCATGGACACTGAATCTATCTGGAAACCCAGAAAGGTTACCCTTGTCTGAGGAATCAATGAACTTTTTGGTGAATTGATCCTCCAACCATGATCTTGAAGAAACAACACAAGTCGATTCGTATGAGATTCTGCTAAATGTAAAGACTGAGCAAGTACCAAGATATCGTCCAAATAAGGAAATACCACAATACCCTGTTCTCTGATTACAGACAGAAGGGCACCGAGAACCTTTGTAAAAATTCTTGGAGCTGTAGCTAGGCCAAACGGCAGAGCCACAAACTGGTAATGCTTGTCCAGAAAAGAGAATCTCAGGAACTGATAATGATCTGGATGAATCGGAATATGCAGATATGCATCCTGTAAATCTATTGTGGACATAAAATGCCCTTGCTGAACAAAAGGCAAGATAGTCCTTACAGTTACCATTTTGAACGTTGGTATCCTTACATAACGATTCAATATTTTTAGATCCAGAACTGGTCTGAAGGAATTCTCCTTCTTTGGTACAATGAAGAGATTTGAATAAAACCCCATCCCCTGTTCCAGAACTGGAACTGGCATAATTACTCCAGCCAACTCTAGATCTGAAACACAATTCAGAAATGCTTGAGCTTTCACTGGACTTACTGGGACACGGGAAAGAAAAAATCTCTTTGCAGGAGGTCTCATCTTGAAACCAATTCTGTACCCTTCTGAAACAATGTTCTGAATCCAAAGATTGTGAACAGAATTGATCCAAATTTCCTTGAAAAAACGTAACCTGCCCCCTACCAGCTGAGCTGGAATGAGGGCCGCACCTTCATGTGGACTTAGAAGCAGGCTTTGCCTTTCTAGCAGGCTTGGATTTATTCCAGACTGGAGATGGTTTCCAAACTGAAACTGCTCCTGAGGATGAAGGATCAGGCTTTTGTTCTTTGTTGAAACGAAAGGAACGAAAACGATTATTAGCCCTGTTTTTACCCTTAGATTTTTTATCCTGTGGTAAAAAAGTTCCTTTCCCACCAGTAACAGTTGAGATAAAAGAATCCAACTGAGAACCAAATAATTTGTTACCCTGGAAAGAAATGGAAAGTAGAGTTGATTTAGAAGCCATATCAGCATTCCAAGTTTTAAGCCATAAAGCTCTTCTAGCTAAAATAGCTAGAGACATAAACCTGACATCAACTCTGATAATATCAAAAATGGCATCACAGATAAAATTATTAGCATGCTGAAGAAGAATAATAATATTATGAGAATCATGATCTGTTACTTGTTGCGCTAAAGTCTCCAACCAAAAAGTTGAAGCTGCAGCAACATCAGCCAAAGATATAGCAGGTCTAAGAAGATTACCTGAACACAGATAAGCTTTTCTTAGAAAGGATTCAATTTTCCTATCTAAAGGATCTTTAAACGAAGTACCATCTGACGTAGGAATAGTAGTACGTTTAGCAAGGGTAGAAATAGCCCCATCGACTTTAGGGATTTTGTCCCAAAATTCTAATCTGTCAGACGGCACAGGATATAATTGCTTAAAACGTTTAGAAGGAGTAAATTAATTACCCAATTTATCCCATTCTCTGGAAATTACTTCAGAAATAGCATTAGGAACAGGAAAAACTTCTGGAATAACCACAGGAGATTTAAATACCTTATCTAAACGTTTAGAATTAGTATCAAGAGGACCAGAATCCTCTATTTCTAAAGCAATTAGTACTTCTTTAAGTAAAGAACGAATAAATTCCATTTTAAATAAATATGAAGATTTATCAGCATCAATCTCTGAGACAGAATCCTCTGAACCAGAAGAGTCATCAGAATCAGAATGATGATGTTCATTTAAAAATTCAACTGTATTAAAAGATTTTTTATGTTTACTAGAAGGAGAAATAACAGACATAGCCTTCTTGATGGATTCAGAAACAAAATCTCTTATGTTATCAGGAACATTCTGCACCTTAGATGTTGAAGGAACTGCAACAGGCAATGGTACATTACTAAAGGAAATATTATCTGCTTTAACAAGTTTGTCATGACAATTAATACAAACAACAGCCGGAGGAATAGCTACCAAAAGTTTACAGCAGATACACTTAGCTTTGGTAGTTCCAGCACTAGACAGCGATTTTCCTGAAGTATCTTCTGACTCAGATGCAACGTGAGACATCTTGCAATATGTAAGAGAAAAAACAACATATAAAGCAAAATTGATCAAATTCCTTAAATGACAGTTTCAGGAATGGGAAAAAATGCCAATAAACAAGCTTCTAGTAACCAGAAGCAAAGAAAAAATGAGACTGAAATAATGTGGAGACAAAAGCGACGCCCATATTTTTTGGCGCCAAATAATACGCCCACATTATTTGGTGCCTAAATGCTTTTTGGCGCCAAAAATGACACCACATCCGGAACGCCGACATTTTTGGCGCAAAAGGACATCAAAAAATGACGCAACTTCCGGCGACACGTATGACGCCGGAAACAGAAAAGATTTTTTGCGCCAGAAAAGTCCGCGCCAAGAATGACGCAATAAAATGAAGCATTTTCAGCCCCCGCGAGCCTAACAGCCCACAGGGAAAAAAAGTCAAATTTTTAAGGTAAGAAAAAATGATTGATTTAAATGCATTATCCCAAATATGAAACTGACTGTCTGAAAATAAGGAATGTTGAACATTCTGAGTCAAGGCAAATAAATGTTTGAATACATATATTTAGAACTTTATAAATAAAGTGCCCAACCATAGCTTAGAGTGTCACAGAAAATAAGATTTACTTACCCCAGGACACTCATCTACATGTTTGTAGAAAGCCAAACCAGTACTGAAACGAAAATCAGCAGCGGTAATGGTATATAAATAAGAGTATATCGTCGATCTGAAAAGGGAGGTAAGAGATGAATCTCTACGACCGATAACAGAGAACCTATGAAATAGACCCCGTAGAAGGAGATCACTGCATTCAAATAGGCAATACTCTCCTCACATCCCTCTGACATTCACTGCACGCTGAGAGGAAAACCGGGCTCCAACTTGCTGCGGAGCGCATATCAACGTAGAATCTAGCACAAACTTACTTCACCACCTCCATAGGAGGCAAAGTTTGTATAACTGAATTGTGGGTGTGGTGAGGGGTGTATTTATAGGCATTTTGAGGTTTGGGAAACTTTGCCCCTCCTGGTAGGAATGTATATCCCATACGTCACTAGCTCATGGACTCTTGCTAATTACATGAAAGAAAGATATATTTATCAATGACAATCTTTTGTATCTGTTATAAATATTATAAATTAATAGTAATCACTAAATACACACACATGCTGATAGTATCCCAAATGGTGTAATAATGTACACAATCTACACCATTAGTAATTCACCTGATTATAGTTAAAACAGTAATTGTTTGAAGTAAGGGAGGGTATCTTCCAAGGGGAAGCGCCAATGTTCAATACAACATTTCAAGGCTGATTGAATAAGTCGTATACGTGAGGGAGATCTGGTTCGCTAAAATAAGTATCTGTAACTTAAAATGCTGAAAAACAAAGAAAGAGAGATGTGCGACTCACATTAAAAGTAACAATTTATTAGTCATAGAAAAATGAGTTACAAAGTCTGTAACAAAAAAGAGTGATTTACCCCTACAATTATATAGGAAAAATCCTCACTGAATAATACAGGAACGGTTTTTAATCATTCAAACTTTGGTGCCAATTTATTATAGTGCAATCGGACATGATCCGCTGCAGCGGATCATGTCCGCCACACATTGATAAATGCTGACAGCATACACTGTCTGCATTTATTATTGCACAAGCATTTCTCGTGAAATGCTTGTGCAATGCCGCCCCCTGCACATTTGCGGCCAATCGGCCACTAGCAGGGGTTGTCAATCAACCAGATCATATCCGATCAGGCTGATTGTTGTCCGCCACCTCAGAGGTGGTGGACAAGTTAAAGTGAATGTAAATTTTGATGCTAAAGTGCCCGGTTTTTAAAACTTTGATTAAAAACAGGGGCACTTTAATTCATCAATATTTTCATTTCACTCCTGTTGTGAAAATAAACTTACTTTTTAATCTTCACAGCAGCTCCAGCTTCCTCCACCTGTTTCAAAGCCTCTTCCTGGGTCTAAAATGAGGTATCTGGCTTCCTCCAATCACAGCAGTGAATCAGACACTGAATCCCCCGGGGGGGAATCTGTGATTGGAGGATGACCTATCAATCATTTCTGACATCAGAAATGGCTTGTGAGACCGGAGGAAGCAGCAGCTGCTGTGAAGATTAAAAGGTAAGTTTTTTGTCACAACAGGAGTGAAATGTAAATTTTGATGAATTAAAGTGCCCCTGTTTTTAATCAAAGTTTTAAAAACCGGGCACTTAAACATCAAAATTTACATTCACTTTAAGAAGCAGTGATCTTATGACCGCTGCTTCTTAACTTCCGCTTCAGGCGGACCTGAAGCGGAGTGGGTCGGAAGCAGCAGCCGCCGCTTCATAAATCGACCCCTTTATCTTTATTGGTTTAACTATTCAATCATACATGTTTAAAAACACTTAAACTCTCTAGCTGCTCAGTGTAAAAGATTATGTCTGCTTAAACTCTCTAGATATCAATATATAGCATAGGTGTGTGAATAATACCTCTGAGAATCATGTATCTAGATGTGAAACATTGTACTTGGTTTGTATAATATCAAGCAGTCAGATACAAACAATATCTTTTGTAGCCGGCTATTAATATATTCAGAAATAATGCTGTAACAAGAGGACCTGTTAATATGTGGGATGTCAGATTATGAGATTAAAGCTATTTAGCCAATACATTTCCTCAGCTCAGCAGAGTAAGTTCTGTGTAAAAAGTTATACTCAGCTGCTGCCCAGCTGCAGGTGAAAAAAAATAAAAAAATGAAGAAATGAACAGCAGCCAATCAGCATCAGCAGTGCTGAGGTCATGAACTCTTTTACTGTGATCTCATGAGATTTGAATTAAGTCTCATGAGATTTCATAGTAAACTTCCTTAAACTGAATAGGGACATAACATGAGAGTGCACATAAGCTCACTCCCTTAGCTGTCCCGGGACATACTGATTTGCTGCTTAGAAGTCCTTTACAAAGGGAGGTGGCTACTGAGGAACATTTGACGTAAAATGTCTTTCTTTTTTACATAGAGATGTTCAGTTGATATTTTCTAGTCAGCTTTTTACAGCTATGCTGCATCACTTTCAAGTGTTTCAACATTTGGGTATCATGGCCCTTTAACTTTAGCACAGCTGCTCAGTGTAATAGATTCTGTCTGCTTAAACTCTCTAGATATCAATATATAGCATAAATTCAGAAATAGTGCTGTAACAAGAGGACCTGTTAATATGTGGGATGTCAGATTGCAAGATTAAAGCTATCTAGCTAATACTCTATCTGTAATTATAAAGTCCTTGCTTGAACAGTTAACTTTAGCACAGCTGTTCAGTGTAATAGATTCTGTCTAGTGGGGGGCTAGATTAATGTTTAACTGACTAGTTTCCCTATCATAGCATAACTTTTGATCTCAGAATATAATACACATTTACAAGCTATTGGCAATCAACAATTATCATAGGGACTAAGCGGTTAAAAAATGAGAGTATGAACTCTCTGAATCCAGACCTTTTTATTAGTAGCTGCCCCTATCTAGAAGACAGACACTCACAGGATAAAAAAGTCAGTAGGTGTAAATAACAGTGTGACAACTCTGAGTACCCCCCATATGCTACCTTGGAGACTGTCAACGTAGAAAATCAGATAGAAAAGTCCCAGCTGACTATTGTTATCCGTGGTCTTTTAAGGCCAGCACATGAACTCCGGTGTCTCTGGTATATCGTCCACACAAAGTTTAAAAATACAGCCAGAATGAAAGTCCTTGCCTCTATGTGACAGTTTCCACACACAGTCTGCTACGGAAGCATATTGAAGACACACCTCTACGCATTTCCCTCTGCAACGTTGAAGCTTTCTCAAGAGGATGAAGGTTCTCAGCATGGTTCCCATTTTTTTCAATGAAAAGCGGGATCATATGATCTCTAAATGTTCTATTATAATTAAAGGGAAAGTAGACCCAAAACTCTAACTGCAGAATGCATAGAGGTGTGTCCTCAATTGTCTTCCATACAAGACTGATGTGGAAATCTATAAAAGCTGTACAGAGTGGTCCATTGCTGAAAACAGTTGTTTACTCCCTACTTTCAGCAAAGCAGAAGGACATTGTAGACAAATTGCACATGTGCAGTTCATCTTCCTGCCAGGTGCGTGCGTTAGATGACAAGTATAGAGCAGGTGAGACTCCTCTATATGTCATGTAACTACAGAACGAAATAGGAAGGGAGCAGAGGGGGGAATAAAATGCAGAAGAAGAAACAAGTATAGATTTAACAAATGTGCCTTTAACTTTTTACAACATAATTATATTATTATTGTTAATACTGGCATATAGATTGTATTTAATTATGTGAAGGAGATGCATATATTACAATAGAGGTCACACAAAAATCTTAAATAAAAGCAGCTTATGAAATGAACACATTTTAGATTGACTTTGCCAACAGTACACTCCCATTATGCTATGCTCTAGAGGGGGAACTGGCAGCGAAACTTTTAACAAAAACGCCCAATAGGGTGCATAAATATAACTTTCAGAAAATTCACGTTAGGAAGGAACACTGAGCAATACGATTATGCAATGCTTTAAAAGCAAAATGTTTACTGTCCCTTTAAAGCTGTCTATTTTTACTGTCCTAAATGTCTGTGGAATTTGTTATTTTATGCTGAACTGATGAATTGTTAATTAAAGCTTGTTTGTCAGTAAATGATTTAACTAAATAAAAGGGTTATTAGTTATACAAAGTATAACACAATACAGCATACCTATTAGCTCAGCTGTTACATCATATAAGATGCATTAGAGAATACTTGCACTGTTACTTTTCACACTTAATAAAATGATTTTCAGAAGGGGCTTAATACTCAGTAAATCACACATACATCTGTATAAGGGATATAGCAAAACTATGTTGTACAAGAGCCAGCACTAAATGCAGAAGGCAACCAACAGCTGTATGGAAAATGCTTTGTATCATAGGAAAGTAAACCAGTTCCCACTCCATTATTACCTGCTGTCTGAGCTCCAATACTTGGAAACTATTTTCCACTTCTGTTAAACTTGTGGAACCTTCCCACCCTTCCTCTCTATGCCAAATCAAATACCCCAACCTTCTCCTGGCTAGTTCATTTAAAGGGACATAAAACCCAGACAAGCCATTGTTTATAAAGAGATCATATGGCCATGGGGGCACTTTATTGTGCTTCACTAAACTGTCTCACTCCTGAGTCATTTAGTGATAGCCCACTGAGCCTGATACCAGCATGCATTGCAGCAGGATAGTATCTAGGTTCCATTTTTAAGTTTACAATTTTTGTGACCTGTCATGTGATTGTACACACAGTAATAGTCAAACTTGACTCTAACTACACTGTTGTTGGGTGTCTGCATATGAGGCTATCCAGAAACAGTCAAGTTAAACTATTACTGTGTATACAATCACGTAATATAAGAAGCATGCTAATCTCAGCATGTATCTCATGTAATAAAGACACCCCATGCTTGCCCTGATTGGCCTCCATAGTGCTATTTCTACACTTCCTTATTGCTGAGACATGCAGAAATAGCTCTGCCTCAGCCCTGTCAATGAGGCCTGAGTTGTAAGAACCTGGGTATGGTGTCTATCCTTAGTGTTGTCAAGTAGTTAATCAAGCACCAAATGCTGAGCACATGATGGGCATATACAAAGCCTACTATTAAGAATGATTAGCTAAAAAAAAATCAAAGTTTTGCAGACTGAGAAGCAGAACAAGGATGCCCATGTAATCTGTAAACTTGGACAGTAATAATAGAACTCCCCAACACATAATCAGAATGCATATTCAAATGACCAGTTCCTTAACACAAGTAGCAATTATTGGGGTGGGGAAAAGGAAGGAACCCATTAATAGCCCGGGAAATTAAAAGAACAAAAGAGAACAGAATTCCAAGAAGTCACACCAGCCAACTTCATTGATTCCAGGCTAGGAGGGAGGGAGACAGCACACTACAGATGCACCATGGAATCCATATCCAAATGCCTGTTCCCACAAAAAAAAAACATTTTGTTTTGCCTCAGTGGCAGTGGACGAGTTAAGGAGCAGCGGTCTTAAGATTGCTGCTTCTTAACTGCTGTTTCTGGCGAGCCTGAAGGCTCGCTCGGAAACAGGGGCATCAGGGGCCATGTATAAATTGGGCCCTCAGTGTGTGTTCAGGTAAAAAAAAAAATTTGCACACATACAAGGTTTATTCCACAAAACAAGGAAGAACAGAGAGCCACAGATCCTCCACAGAATCCCTGTCCAAGTGTCTGTTTTGGTCTGAAAACATTTTGCACAAAAAGACCTAAAGGTCCACTTCCCAAGTAGCTGTGACAACCAAAGTCACCTGTTTCATAAGGCGAGAATGGAGAGAGACAACAAGGCCACAGAGCTGCCATGCACTCAATTTCCAAGTGTTCCTTCTGGTCAAAAAAAGTTTATTGGCCAAAAAAAGTCCACCACACCAGTCTATTTGACTGTTTTTTTTACTGTATATATGTCAGCAAGGTCATTGTTTCTCAGCATTTCACACAAATAGTTGATGTTTTCAAGCAAACATTAGTAATTGAAAATAAGAAAATACATTTTCTTGTCACTTACAATATATGCAGGGATGAAAAGAAATTAAACACATAACCATAAAAATATTAAAACTACTTACAGAGGTATGACATGACATATTTTATAATGTATGTATGCTCCATCTAAATTCAGAATAAAGAAAATAAAAAAATAAAAGCACACCAAACAAAAGTACTCCAAAAATACTTCTAGATCAATACATTTTGTAACAGTTGGAAATACATTTTGTAATTAATGACAAAACACAATAGAAAGTAAATCTTAATATATTCATAAATGACACTCACAGGTATAAATAGGGGCGCTTTCACTACAGTTGAAAATAATATATATAAGTGATAGCAAGTGTTATATTAATAAACACTACTAAGATAAATGAGAAAACATATATATAGTGCCATATGCATATAATACAAACATAAGCAGGCCCATTTATCAAGCTCCGTATGGAGCTTGAAGGGCCGTGTTTCTGGCGAGTCTTCAGACTCGCCAGAAACACAACTTATGAAGCAGCGGTCAAAAGACCGCTGCTCCATAACCCTGTCCGCCTGCTCTGAACAGGCGGACAGGAATCGCCAGACATCAACCCGATCGAATACGATCGGGTTGATTGACAGCTCCCTGCTGGCGGCCGATTGGCCGCGAGTCAGCAGGGGGCGGCGTTGCACCAGCAGCTCTTGTGAGCTGCTGGTGCAATGTTAAATGCGGAGAGCGTATTGCTCTCCGCATTTAGCGAGGTCTTGCGGACCTGATCCGCAGTGTCGGATCAGGTCCGCAAGACCTTTGATAAATGGGCCCCATAAAGTCCAGTAGTTTTTATATACAGGGAGTGCAGAATTATTAGGCAAATGAGTATTTTGACCACATCATCCTCTTTATGCATGTTGTCTTACTCCAAGCTGTATAGGCTCGAAAGCCTACTACCAATTAAGCATATTAGGTGATGTGCATCTCTGTAATGAGAAGGGGTGTGGTCTAATGACATCAACACCCTATATGAGGTGTGCATAATTATTAGGCAACTTCCTTTCCTTTGGCAAAATGGGTCAAAAGAAGGACTTGACAGGCTCAGAAAAGTCAAAAATAGTGAGATATCTTGCAGAGGGATGCAGCACTCTTAAAATTGCAAAGCTTCTGAAGCGTGATCATCGAACAATCAAGCGTTTCATTCAAAATAGTCAACAGGGTCGCAAGAAGCGTGTGGAAAAACCAAGGCGCAAAATAACTGCCTATGAACTGAGAAAAGTCAAGCGTGCAGCTGCCAAGATGCCACTTGCCACCAGTTTGGCCATATTTCAGAGCTGCAACATCACTGGAGTGCCCAAAAGCACAAGGTGTGCAATACTCAGAGACATGGCCAAGGTAAGAAAGGCTGAAAGACGACCACCACTGAACAAGACACACAAGCTGAAACGTCAAGACTGGGCTAAGAAATATCTCAAGACTGATTTTTCTAAGGTTTTATGGACTGATGAAATGAGAGTGAGTCTTGATGGGCCAGATGGATGGGCCCGTGGCTGGATTGGTAAAGGGCAGAGAGCTCCAGTCCGACTCAGACGCCAGCAAGGTGGAGGTGGAGTACTGGTTTGGGCTGGTATCATCAAAGATGAGCTTGCGGGGCCTTTTTGGGTTGAGGATGGAGTCAAGCTCAACTCCCAGTCCTACTGCCAGTTTCTGGAAGACACCTTCTTCAAGCAGTGGTACAGGAAGAAGTCTGCATCCTTCAAGAAAAACATGATTTTCATGCAGGACAATGCTCCATCACACATGTCCAAGTACTCCACAGTGTGGCTGGCAAGAAAGGGTATAAAAGAAGAAAATCTAATGACATGGCCTCCTTGTTCACCTGATCTGAACCCCATTGAGAACCTGTGGTCTATCATCAAATGTGAGATTTACAAGGAGGGAAAACAGTACACCTCTCTGAACAGTGTCTGGGAGGCTGTGGTTGCTGCTGCACGCAATGTTGATGGTGAACAGATCAAAACACTGACAGAATCCATGGATGGCAGGCTTTTGAGTGTCCTTGCAAAGAAAGGTGGCTATATTGGTCACTGATTTGTTTTTGTTTTGTTTTTGAATGTCAGAAATGTATATTTGTGAATGTTGAGATGTTATATTGGTTTCACTGGTAAAAATAAATAATTGAAATGGGTATATATTTGTTTTTTGTTAAGTTGCCTAATAATTATGCACAGTAATAGTCACCTGCACACACAGATATCCCCCTAAAATAGCTAAAACTAAAAACAAACTAAAAACTACTTCCAAAACTATTCAGCTTTGATATTAATGAGTTTTTTGGGTTCATTGAGAACATGGTTGTTGTTCAATAATAAAATTAATCCTCAAAAATACAACTTGCCTAATAATTCTGCACTCCCTGTAGAGATATACAAATAGGCAGCTCTCCTCAGGGTGTTAGGCCATTCACTTTAAGGAAATTCTAGAAAATATGGATAAGGCGCCGCATAGCGTAAATCTGCAAGATATACCATACGATCATATACTGAATAGTATATACTCACATATACCTAATCTGACATGTCAATAGATGTGCACTAAATTCATGGAGATCATTGTACCTCCGAGAATCAAGTTGGTTATATCAAATATGGGATCTGCTCTATGAGTTTATTTTTATATTAACGGAGCTTCAGTGGATGTTATTTAGACACCGCTGTATTATTGAGTACTGGGCTTTGGCATTATATTTACGTGACTGATAAATCATATCAGTATATTGGCTGATTGTAGATGTTTTTAAATAGTAAGAAATATAAAAACAATTTATTAACAATACAATTAGCCAATAGGAGGCATCTGTAGTATATACACCGTCCAGCTGATTCGTATAGAGATATAGCTTGTCATGTATGATTGCAATTCAGTTTTTGAACACAAATCTGTAGAATCAGATGTTTATTGATGTATATTTATTTTGACATCAAATAACTGTTTTTAAATAAGTGTAACTGTTCGTAATTAAATTTTAATTTTGTAACACGCTACTCCTGTGAGGTCATGTGACCCTGAGGGGGGGGGTGATTTTTAGCAACCCTACTATTGGTTGCATATGTGTATTTAATGTAGCAAGTGTCAAATGTTTGTATCAGCCTGATGAAACAGTAGTAATACTGAGAAACGCGTTGCTGTGCATTTTGGTGTTTAAATAAAACACTTGTTTTATTAACGTGCTACTTTTTAATGTATGGAGTGACCTTTCCACCACTGGTTGATATATAGCAGTAAGGAGGCCTTCCAATCTTTCCTGTTACTGTGAGTGAAGAGTCAAATTCACACTTTGTGTTCCTTCATCGTGTAGAGAGAGTTTTGCCGGACAACTCTAAGGATCTGCCCAGTTTGCACTATATTACAGTGCTACACCAAATGTGAGTTTATACTATTCAGTATATGATTGTATGGTATATCTTGCAGAATTACGCTATGTGGCGCCTTCTCCATATTTTCTAGAATTGTAATATATTCATGCCTAAAATTAATAAGAATGATTGTATGTACTCTTTTCAAAGATTAAACTATGCACCAATGACATCATATCATGGTTCAATCCCATATATTTCTTCTTCTTATGTTTAGATATTAATAAAATAAAAAATATATGTGTGTATGTGTGTTTGTGTGTATGTGTGTATTTTTGTATGAGTGTGTGTTTGTGTATATGTGTGTGTCTGTGAGTGTGTATGTGTGTCAGTGCATCAGTGTGAGTAGTGTGTGTATCAGTGCATGAGTGTGTGTGTGTGTGTGTTGTTGCATAAGTGTGTGTGTATGTGTGTATTGTTGTATGAGTGTGTGTATGTATCAGTGTGTGAGTGTGTGTGTCAGTATATGAGTATATATTTGTGTGTCTGTGTTGGTGCATGAATGTATGTAGTGTGTGTTTGTGTGTATTGCTGTTTGAGTGTGTGTGTATCAGTGCATGAGTGTGTAGTGTGTGTATGTATGTTTTCCTGTATGTGTGTGTGTGTATCAGTGTATGTTTGTGTGTATGTGTGTATCAGTGTATGAGTGTATTTTTGTGTGTATGTCAGTGTATGAGTGTGTGTGTGTTTTTATTTGTTTGTGTGTATTGTTGTTTGAGTGTGTGTATGTATCAGTGTGTGAGTGTGTGTGTCAGTATATGAGTTTGTGTCTGTGTGTCAGTGCATCAGTGTGTGTATGTGTGAATTGATGTATGAATGTGTGTGTATCAGTGCATGAGTGTGTATGTGTGTGTGTCATTGCATAAGTGTGTGTGTCTGTTTTGTATCGTTGTATGATTTTGTGTGTATGTATCAGTGTGTGAGTGTGTGTGTCAGTATATGTTTGTTTGTGTGTATGTGTGTATCTGTGTCAGTGCATGAGTGTGTGTAGTGTGTGATTGTGTATTTTGCTGTATGAGTGTGTGTGTGTGTATCAGTGTATGAGTGTATGTTTGTGTGTGTGTATCAGTGTATGAGTGTATTTTTTTGTGTGTGTATTAGTGTATGAGTGTATGTGTCAGTGTATGAGTGTGTGTATATGTGTATTGCTGTATGAGTGTGTATGTGGTATTGCTGTATGAGTGTGTGTGTATCAGTGCATGAATGTGTTTAGTGCGTGTATGTGTGTATTGCTATTATATGTATACAAAATTACAACGGCACCACAACGGCAATCTTCCTTGATTCCAATGATGTGTGAGGTACTAACAGAATTAGACCTCTATTATTAGTAAAGGATGATGAGTGGTGCTGTGCAGAAATTATAGAGAATTACCAGTAGAAGGAAATAGAAACCCTCAAAAAAGGCTGCACTAATTGCACTCTATGTGTGTATTGGTGTATGAGTGTGTGTGTATCAGTGCATGAGTATGTGCGTGTGTAGTGTGTGTTTGAGTGTGTATGTGTGCATTGCTGTATGAGTGTGTGTGTATCAGTGCATGAGTGTGTGAGTGTGTAGTGTGTGCATGTTTTGCTGTATTAGTGTGTATCAGTGTATGTGTGTATATGTGTGTATATCAGTCTATCGATGTATGTTTGTGTGTGTATCAGTGTATGAGTGTATGTGTGTGTGAGTGTGTAGTGTGTGTATGAGTGTGAATGTGTGTATTGCTGTATGAGTGTGTGTGTATCAGTGCATGAGTGTGTTTGAGTGTGTAGTGTGTGTATGTTTTGCTGTATGAGTGTGTATCAGTGTAGGAGTGTATGTTTGTGTGTATATGTGTGCGTATCAGTCTATCAGTGTATATTTGTGTGTGTATCAATGTATGAGTGTATGTTTGTGAGTGTGTCAGTGTATGAGTGTGTCAGTGTGTAGTGTGTGTATGAGTGTGTGTATATCAGTGCATGAGTATGTGAGTGTGTAGTTTGTGTGTGTATTGCTGTATGAGTGTGTATCAGTGTATGAGTGTATGTTTGTGTGTATCAGTCTATCAGTGTATGTTTGTGTGTGTGTGTAGCAGTGAATGAGTGTATGTTTGTGTGTATTTTTGTGTGTATCAGCCTATCAGTGTATGTTTGTGTGTGTATCAGTGTATGAGTGTATGTTTGTGTGTATTTTTGTGTGTACCAGTCTATCAGTGTATGTTTGTGTGTGTATCAGTGTATGAGTGTATGTTTGTGTGTGTGTCAGTGTATGAGTGTGTAGTGTGTGTATGAGTGTGTATGTGTGTATTGCTGTATGAGTGTGTGTGTATCAGTGCATGAGTGTGTGAGTGTGTAGTGTGTGTATGTTTTGCTGTATGAGTGTGTATCCGTGTATGAGTGTATGTTTGTGTGTATTTTTGTGTGTACCAGTCTATCAATGTATATGTGTGTGTGTGTGTGTGTATCAGTGTATGAGTGTATGTTTCTGTATGTGTGTCAGTGTATGAGTGTGTGTTTGTGTGTGTTTATCAGTGTATGAGTGTATGTTTGTGTGTGTGTCAGTGTATGAGTGTGTGTGTAGTGTGTGTTTGAGTGTGTGTGTGTATTGCTGTATGAGTGTGTGTGTGTATCAGTGCATGAGTGTGTGAGTGTGTAGTGTGTGTATGTTTTGCTGTATGAGTGTGTTTCAGCGTATGAGTGTATGTTTGTGTGTATTTTTGTGTGTACCAGTCTATTAGTGTATGTTTGTGTGTGTATCAGTGTATGAGTGTATGGGGCCCATTTAAGGAGCAGCGTATGCTGCTGTTTCCATGCGAGCCTTCAGGCTCACCGGAAACTTAAGTTAAGAAGCAGCGGTCTTAAGACTGTTGCTCCTTAACTCGTCCGCCACCTCTGAGGTGGCGGATTTCAATCATACTGATCGGATACAATCGGGATGATAGACACCCCATGATAGCGGCCGATTGGCTGCGAATGTGCAGGGCACGGCATTGCACAATCATTTCACACTAAATGCTTGTGCAATGATAAATGCCAACAGCGTATGCTGTCGGCATTTATTGATGTGGGGCGGACATGATATGCTACCGCAGATAAATCGGCCCCTATGTGTGTATGTGTGTGTGTGTCTGTGAGTGTGTAGTGTGTGTATGTGTCTATTGCTGTATGAGTGTGTATGTATCAGTGTATGAGTGTGTATGTATCAGTGTATGAGTGTATGTTTATGTATGTGTGTCAGGGTATGAGTGTATGTTTTTGTATTTGTGTCAGTGTATGAGTGTATGTTTGTGTATGTGTGTCAGTGTATTGCTGTTTGAGTGTGTATGTATCAGTGTATGAGTGTGTGTTTGTGTATGTTTCTCAGTGTATGAGTGTGTGTTTGTGAATGTGGGTCAGTGTATCAGTGTATGTTTGTGTATGTGTCCGTGTATGAGTGTGTATGTATCAGTGTATGAGTGTATGTTTATGTACGTGTGTCAGTGTATGAGTGTATGCTTGTGTATGTGTGTCAGTGTATGAGTGTATGTTTGTGTATGTGTGTCAGTGTATGAGTGTGTATGTATCAGTGTATGACTGTATGTTTATGTATGTGTGTCAGTGTATGAGTGAATGTTTGTGTATATGTGTCAGTGTATGTGTGTGTGTGGGCACATGTGTACTGTATGGTTTTTCCAGTTGGAGTGGCCACTGTGGAAGTGTGTAAATTGATTAGTTATTACAGTGGGACAAAATGAGATGTGTATTATGGAAAATAGTGGTAAGAATTTTTAGAATTGGCTAAAACTGAACAATTATTTTTTTTTATCAGGGAAAAGCAAATTTTGACATTTATATTGTATAACAAATAAAAATTAAATATTGAATGTTAGCATTAAATATTCAAAAGTAGCATTCAAATCATTCCAATAGGCTTAGCTTGAGGTCAATAAGAATCAACATTTACATTTTAATATTTAAATTTTGAATGTGACATTTGATATAGGGAAAGTCTATATTTGATTGCAAAATTGAATGTTAAATATTTGGCAAATTTTCAAACAAACAAAGGCAGCAAGCATTTCTTTATTATTATTAGTATTATTTTTTAATAAATATTCTGTTACATTTGTACATCACTGATGTAATTCCCTACTTTTTATACTTTAACTATTTAACTGAGCCATTTCCATCCCTGTGCTGAGCTGTTTTGGAGTTTTTAGGTGCTGCTAACATTCAAGTCCTACTGTAGGTAATTTTTGGACACAAATTATATAGGGCTATATTACCAGTGGTGCAATATTTTTCTTTCTTGCGTAGGCAAAAACTAAATTTAGATTTTTATTTTTGCACTTGCGGGGTTGCGTTCATATTTCAAGTTCCAAAAAAACTTATTTTGCGCTAGTATTAACCTGAATAGCACCAAAAAAAAAACTTACGTTTTCGCATTCGTGTGCATGTATCCCCCCCCCCCCCATAGAGATCAATAGAGAGAAAAAAAGTGGAAAAACACCTTTTCGCATTCCCCATAGAAGTCAATGGGGAAAAACAATTGTTGAAAAAAAAACACCCATTGCGCAAACAACATAGCATATTCGCATTAGCAATTGTGAAATATTTACAGTAAATACATAGTTAAGCTCTTTGTTAAATATGAAAATTGCATAAATACGTTTTATTGTGATTTTATCTGCTTAATGACAAAGCGCTATAATGCACTTATATATATGTTTATATACGTATACATATATATTAACGTTTTTATATGTGTACTAGGCGATAAGCCTGATCAGAGGGCAGTCTATGTTTAAAAAATACAACCCCCCGAGCTAATTTTACTAAAAATAAAAAAATTAAAATTACAGAAAAAAATAAACAAAACTATCCAAGATAAAAAATTTAAACCTAAACTATAAAAATAAAAAATCCCCACAAAATAAAAACACCCCCTAATCTAATACTAAACCACCAATAGCCCTTAAAAGGGCCTTTTGTATGGCATTGCCCTAAGTTAAACAGCTCTTTTACTTAAAAAAAATACTAATTAGCCCTTAACAGTAAACCCCCCACCCAACTAACCCACCAAAATAAAAAAAACTAACACTAAAAAACCTAACTACCCATTGCCCCTAAAGGGGTATTTGTGTAGGCATTGCCCTTGAAAGTGCATTCAACTCTTTTACTGCCCTTAAAAGGGCAATCAGCTCTTTTACAGCCCATTAAATCCCTAATCTTAAAATTAAATATAAAAAAAATAAAAAAAAAGGTGAGGAACGCTGAGGACCGCTGCTGAGAACCGCCACTGAGGACCGCCGCTGAGTATCCGTGCATCGGGGAAGCCAGCTCCGCATCTCCGCTCTGCGCCGCCTTCGCTCCGGATGAAGATAGAAGATGATGGAGCCGCCTGGAAGAAGACCTTCTCCGCCGGACTTCAGGAACGGTGAGTACCTATTTAGGGGCTTACTTTTTTTTTCTAGATTAGGGATTTAATGGGCTGGAAAAAAGCTGATTGTCCTTTTTTTATTTTGAGGGGTTTGGTGGGTGGGGGTTTTACTTTTAAGGGGGGTGGGTGGGGGTTTTACTTTTAAGGGGACTTTTTCTAAATGTAAAGTTAAGGGGACTTTTTCTAAATGTAAAAGAGCTGTTTAACTTAGGGCAATGCCCTTCAAAAGGCCCTTTTAAGGACTATTGGTAGTTTAGTTTAGATTCTTTTTATTTTTGATAATTTTGTTTATTTTTTCTGTACCTTTAGCGTTTTTTATTTTTTGTAAGTTTAGATTATTTTTTTTGTAATAGGTTAATTAGGTTTATTGTGATGTGGGGTTTGTCGGTTTGGGGGTTAATAGGTTAATTAGGTTTATTGCAATGTGGGGGGGTTGGCGGTTTAGGGGTTAATATTTTAATTATGTTATTTGCGGATTAGGGGTTAATTACTTTATTATTTTGCAATGTGGGGGTTGGCGGTTTTGGTGTTTGTTAATACTTCATGCGGGAGGTTAGTTTTTTTTTATACTTCGTGCAAGCGGTTAGGTTTTTTTTTATTTCTTCCGGGCGGTTACGTGTTTTTTTGTTTGGTGCAGGCGGGTGCGGGTTTTTTTTTTTTTTTTTAAGGCTTCATTTGCTTCTCTGCATCCAGGTATATTCTGAAAATGGTAGGGTGGTGAAAGAATCCACCAGCGGTGGATTCTTTCACCACTCTGCCATTTTCAGAATCCACCTGGATGCAGCTTCTCCGCATTCTGGTGGATTCTTGTGGCTGCGCGCGCAGCCAACATTCTTTTGGCTGCCTCCCGCAGCCAACATTCCTTTGAGGATGCGTGCGCAAACTTAACTTTTAAGTGTATAGTAGGAATCCTCAAAACTTAGTATATTTACAGTGGTTAGTCATTTTGTAATAGAGAGTGCATACACATGTTTAGAATATGCATATTTAAGTATGCCATATAATGACAAATTATTTCTAAGGTAAATACATCATGGTAAACATAATATTTTGTACTTCCTATTATGATAGCTATCATTATTTTTGGCTATACATGGAAAAAATAAAACTTTGTGTTTAAAATCATGAGGTGTATACATATATAACTTTAGATATACATGAGGCAGCCTTAGGCTTTGACATCAGTTCATTATATACTTTCTCAAATTGACAAGCTAGCTGGGTGTTGTTCCCCACTGCTTTAGACATTGGTCAGCAGGATAGGGCTCTAACAACCAATCACTAGTTAGGTAAGCCTATATTAATTTGCATAGTGTTGGGCAGCATGCAGTCTATGAGTAAGGCTCCATAGGAGCTGAAACGCGTCATCCCAAGCCCATACCAGTGCTCCTAACAGCCCTAACATCTTGGCCATAGCTACCCTTTATTTTGCATATTTTGCATCATTGCATTGCACTATTGCTGTTTTTACGATAACGCTATCTTGGATTTTTTTATTTAATAAAGTGGACGTTTTTGTTTTGAGCTTCTGTCCGGACCCTCTCTTTTTTCTTTTTATATATATATATATATATATATATATATATATATATATATAAACACACATACAAATACATTTTTAACAATGTACAGTATATTTATGTCTCAATGTTGAATTTTCTAACACCTAAGATTTCATATCTTTGAGCCCTTATAACTTTTTTGTGCAATATTTATTTTTAATAATTTTAATCGGACAGTATTAATATGAGTGTAGCTGTACTTTGTATTTTTTTATGTGTTTTGTGCAACTTTTTTGTTTTGCAAAAGAGTTAACCACAGCTCTGAGACCGCGGTAAGGATTGAAAGAGTATAGGGTGAGCAAAAACACAATTGCACTAGCGCAAAACCGTTTGCGCCTCACTTGTAATCTAGCCCTAACTTTCTAAAATTCTTGAAGGGACATTGCAGTATAAATCAGAATTCTTAGATAAACTCACTTTACATTGGAGGCTTTTTAAGTGTTCTGTACCTGGACCTCAAAACAACGCACATATTTCAGCAAAGTTAAAGTTTTTATTGTTATTAATAGACATGCGCATTTGTTTCATTATGAATACAACACAGAATTTAAAGAAAAGGAATAATAACTGACAAAATTCATCAGTATTCATTTGTTTCCTTTAAATTTCCTTAGCGGTTAAAAATACTTACCTCTATTGAGCTGGAGAGCTGCGCTAATCCGAAGCCTTCTTCACAGAGCGCCAGATGCACTATTAGGAAACAAACATCGAATAGAACGGCAGCTTTATATTCGGAAAACTAATTTTTCCAAATATTCGGTCCGAAAGATTTAGCCGAACCAACTTTTTCGCCCGTGCACACCTCTATTAAATAATTTATTTTTTTATTGGTAAAATAAAAATCTTCATTGTCTCTATAAATCCTTAAAACACTGATGTACAGTGACAATTAGATCTAAGGAAACCTTACTGAAAGTGTGATCACAATGGAAAAATATAGAAAGGCAGTTTTATTTTTGCCTCTGGTCATCCATGTAATAAACAGAGGAAGGTTCACTAGCTTTTATATGAAGTTTATTGATATCACTGAGAATTTGACAGTTTCCTGTTTATATAGGCGGTGTTATATACAATCCAAAGAGAGAAAAAAATGTAGAAATAGGTTGAAACACCGCCAAAATGTAAATAAATCTTATTAATGCTGAATTCACTTCAAACCATTCTAAATTTATGTTTTTAGAATAAAAAAGTATCATTATTTTTGGCATACGTAATTGGAGAGTGCAATTAGATTATTGAAGCAGATGAAGGAAAGATGTTCATTTTAGTTTTTGATTAGTTTTTTGCATTTTCTATACTGCTTAGAATTAGTTAGTTTCACTATAAATTTGAACATTTTTTTTTCTAAAAGGGGCAAGTAATTTAAAATTACATTTTTGTTATTTTAATTAAACTAATAATGTTATCATTGCTAATGTTATCAAGTGTACCTGTTTTCCTTTTGATGCTTTCCATGAAAGCATATCTAGGTAGGCTAAAGTGTGCATGTGTCTTGAGTGCTATGCAACACTGTTATACGTATACAGATAGATTTAAAGAGCTGCACTCAATGGGGCCCATTTATCAAGCTCCGGATTGAGCTTGAGGGCCCGTGCTTTTGGCGAGCCTGCAGGCTGACCAGAAACACCAGTTATAAAGCAGCGGTCTAAAGACCGCTGCTCCATAACCTGTCCACCAGCTCTGAGCAGGCGGACAGTCATCGCCGCAATTCAACCCGATCGAGTACGATCGGGTTGATTGACACCCCCCCTGCTAGCGGCCGATTGGCCGCAAATCTGCAGGGGGCGGCGTTGCACCAGCAGCTCACAAGAGCTGCTGGTGCAATGCTGAATACGGAGAGCGTATTGCTCTCCGCATTCAGCGATGTCTGTCGGACCTGATCCGCACTGTCGGATCAGGTCCGACAGACCTTTTTTAAATAGGCCCCAATGTTTCCAATGATATTTTGCTTATTTTACATCCATGAATTACCCAGATCCAAGATATTCGCAGTGTTGAAGCTCATTCAGAAAGAAAAGCAAGAGAGAACACAACCTATATTCTATAATTTGCGAGTACATATGCATAGATGGGACATGAGAGTCAAAATAGACATTTAGGGGCCTATTTATCAAGCCATCAACCACAAATACGCTGGAATTCCACAGCGTAATTGTGGAGACCTTGATCCTCCAAATCTATGAAAGCCTACAGACCGCCAAAAGTAGAATTTTGTGACGTAACATATGATCCGCCAGTCTCCGGCACTATCTGACTACTTTTGGAAGTTAACAAATATCCACCAGGTACCCTCGCCACTATTCCGGCCCAGCGTACCTGGTTTTCAATCCGCCGCTCTATAGGCGGCGGATGCCATAGGAATCAATGGAAGTCTGAAAGCAGCGAAAGCTCATATTCGCTGCTGCCCTATATCCCATTGATTCTTATGGGAGAATAAAAGTTATGTTTACACCTAACACCCTAGCATGTACCCCGATTCTAAACACCCCTAATCTGGTACCCCCTACACCGCCGCCACCTACTTTATACTTATTAGCCCCTAAACCGCCGCTCCCGGACCCCGCCGCAACAAAATAAACTTATTAACCACTAAACCGCCACTCCCGGAGCCCACCGCCACCTACATTTTGTTATTAACCCCTAATCTGCTGCCCCCTACACCGCCGTCACCTACATTACATTTATTAACCCCTAATCTTCCACCCCCAACGTCGCCGCCACTATTCTAAATGTATTAACCCCTAAACCTAAGTCTAACCCTAACACCCCCTAACCTAAATATTATTTAAATAAATCTAAATAAAACCTACAATTATTATCTAAATTATTCCTATTTAAAACTAAATACTTACCTATAAAATAAACCCTAAGCTAGCTACAATATAACTAATAGTTACATTGTAGCTAGCTTAGGGTTTATTTTTATTTTACAGGCAAGTTTGTATTTTTTTAACTAGGTACAATAGTTATTAAATAGTTATTAACTATTTAATAACTACCTAGCTAAAATAAATACAAAAGTACCTGTAAAATAAAACCTAACCTAAGTTACAATTACACTTAACACTACACTACAATTAAATACAATTAAATAAATTAAAAACAATTAAATACATTATATACAATTATCTAAAGTACAAAAAAAACACTAAATTACAGAAAATAATAAACAAATTACAGAAATGTAAACTAATTACACCTAATCTAATAGCCCTATCAAAATAAAAAAAGCCCCCCCCCCCCCCAAAATAAAAAAAAAAAACCTAGCCTAAACTAAACTACCAATAGCCCTTAAAAGGGCCTTTTGCGGGGCATTGCCCCAAAGTAATCAGCTCTTTTACCTGTAAAAAAAATACAAACAACCCCCTCACAGTAAAACCCACCACCCCCACAACCAACCCCCCCAAAAAAATACTAACTAAAAAAACCTAAGCTCCCCATTGCCCTGGCGGTATAGGGGGTAAACAGTATTGTATAGTGTGGGTGTTTAGTGACAGGGTACCAATAAAGCTGGGAAAAAGCCAAAGAGCAGCGAGATCGATGACTGTTAGTTAACAACAGTCTGCTGCTCATCGCGCCGTACTTGGTGCATGGCTTTTTAACAGCTTTTTTGGTAACTTTGGATAACGTATTCAGGTCCGCAGCAGCGATGTTAGGCGATCTTAGGCGAGCGTATTGGTGCCGGTGAATGCAAGTAAGTTGACAGATTGATAAATAGGGGCCTTAGGATCCAGACAGATCGTGCAATTGTAAACAACTTTCCCATTTATTTCTATTATCAAATTTGCTTTATTCATGTGGTATCCCTTGTTGAAGTGTAAACCTTGGTAGACTAGTAGGAGCTTAGGAGCATGCACGTGTCTTTTGAAGTCTATGGTAGCAGTGTTTGCAACTATGTATAACATTGCTGTAAACATTGTTGCAAACACTGCTGCCAGATAGCTAAAGACTCCTGCCAGCTTCTTTAACATCTTTTATGATTAAGATAGAACATATCATTTTGAACAACTTTTTCTATTTTACTTCTATTATCAAATTTACTTTGTTCTTTTAAAGGAACAACAATACACTACTGGGAGCTAGCTAACCACATCTAGTGAACCAATGACAAAAGGCATATACTGCATGTGCAGCCACTAGAATTTTGTGCTCTAATGGTTTAGCACTTACAAGATCTCTGAAACTAATTTTAGGGCAGATCCTCCTAGAAATCTATTTTTTTATTTAATGCACCTGCACTGTTTAAGATGAATATTGTAGAAAATATATTAAGCATAGACTTGTGATAACAGCCCATAAATTAAAGAAATAAGGATTCAGCAGTGTTAACGCTCCACACAGCTTGCATTTTTGCACTTCATTTGTAATGTTGCCCTCATTTTGTAAGAAGACCATTTGCAGGGTTAATGTAAAGGGCCAATATATATTCCATATACAGTATATATTTAAAAATAAATTTTATGTCCTTTAAAAAAGCTTAAAAGTATGACAGTCACACATTTGAAGTCAGTTTACAAGTCTTGCAAACTCAGTTGATTTTCAAGACATTCAAAAGGCAGTTTCATTTTAAAACGTCAACTAACTAACGGCCAGGGGCGCGATCCGATATACGGCGTAGTTTGCGGCGCAAGCGAGGGACCCCGCGTCGCCCGCAGTTTCAGCTCGCAACTCGAGCTATCCAATATGCGGCGCCGTCAGTTGCTAAAGTGGCGTAAGTCTGACAAAGTAGCGATGTCCAGAAATCTGCGTAAGTACAGATTTTTGGAGTCGCCAGTGACTTGCACCACGTTAGAAACTGCCGGCGCCTACAAAACCTGACTAAAGTATGAAATCACCCGCACTGTCTAACACGCCTCCTAAACATAGCCCGACACGTCTAACCCTCTATCCGCTATCCCCCCTCACTAGCCTAACAATAAAAAAAGTTATTAACCCCTAAACCGCCGCTCCCGTACCCCGCCGCAACCTAATAAAGTTATTAACCCCTAAACCGCCGCACCCGTACCCCGCCGCCAGCTATATTAAATCTATAACCCCCTAAAGTGAGCCCCTAACACCGCCACCATCTACCTTACCTACCCCCTAAAGTGAGCCCCTACCCCGCCGCCATCTATTTTAAAATTATTAACCCCTAATTTAATCCACCTACCCCGCCGCCATCTATATTAAATTATTTAACCCCTAAAATACTAAACTATCCCTACCACTAAACCTAAGTCTAACCCTACAAATAGCCCTGAAAAGGGCATTTTGCGTGGCATTACCCCAAAGTAAACTGCTCTTTTGCCAGCCCTTAAAAGGACTTTTTGCGGGGCATGCCCCAAAGAAAACTGCTCTTTTACCAGCCCTTAAAAGGGCTTTTGGCGGGGCTTTGTCACAAAGTAAACAGCTCTTTTGCATCTAATCTAAATCCAACTACACCGCCGCCAGCTATAATAAATGTATTAACCCCTAATCTAATCCCCCTACACCGCCTCCAGCTATATTAAATAAATTAACCCCTAATCTAATCCCCCTACACCGCCGCCAGCTATATTAACTATATTAACCCTAATTATATTAGGGTTAATATAGTTAATATAATTATTATATCATATATATTAACTATATTAACCCTAATTATATTAGGGTTAATATAGTAAATATCGTTATTATATTATATATATATTAAGTATAATAACCCTATCTAACTCTAACATCCCTAACTAAACTCTTATTAAAATAAATCTAATATTAATATTATTAATTAAAATATTCCTATTTAAATCTAAATACTTACCTATAAAATAAACCCTAAGATATCTACAATATAATTAATAATTACATTGTAGCTATGTCAGGGTTTATATTTATTTTACAGGTAAATTGTTAATTATTTTAACTAGGTATAATAGCTATTAAATAGTTATTAACTATTTAATAGCTACCTAGTTAAAATAATTACCCAATTACATGTAAAATAAATCCTAACCTAAGTTACAAATACACCTACACTATCAATAAATTAAATAAACTACAAATATCTATCTAAAAATACAATTAAATAAACTAAACTAAATTACAAAAAACAAACAAACACTAAATTACAAAAAATAAAAAAAAGATTACAAGATTTTTAAAAAAAAAAAAAGATTACAAGATTTTTAAGCTAATTACACCTATTCTAAGCCCCCTAATAAAATAATAAACCCCCAAAATAAAAAAATGCCCTACCCTATTCTAAATTAAACAAGTTCAAAGCTCTTTTACCTTACCAGCCCTTAAAAGGGCCTTTTGCGGGGCATGCCCCAAAGAAAACTGCTCTTTTGCCTGAAAAAAAAAACACAATACCACCCCCCAACATTACAACCCACCACCCACATACCCCTAATCTAAACCCACCCAAACCCCCCTTAAATAAACCTAACACTACCCCCCTGAAGATCTCCCTACCTTGTCTTCACCACGCCGGGCCGAACTCCTCATCCGATCCGGGCGATGTCTATCCAAGCGGCAAAGAAGAATTCTTCATCCCGGCGATGTCTTTCTCCAAGCGGCAAAGAAGAATTCTTCATCCCGGCGATGTCTTTCTCCAAGCGGCAGCAAAGTCTTCTTCCATCCGGCAGCATCTTCAATCTTCTTTCTTCGCTCCGCCAACGCGGAGCATCCATCCCGGCCGACGACTGAACGACGAATGAGGTACCTTTAAATGACGTCATCCAAGATGGCGTCTGTCGAATTCCGATTGGCTGATAGGATTCTATCAGCCAATCGGAATTAAGGTAGAAAAATCTGATTGGCTGATTGAATCAGCCAATCAGATTCAAGTTCAATCCGATTGGCTGATTGGTTCAGCCAATCAGATTGAGCTTGCATTCTATTGGCTGATCGGAACAGTCAATAGAATGCAAACTCAATCTGATTGGCTGATTGGATCAGCCAATTGGATTGAACTTGAATCTGATTGGCTGATTCCATCAGCCAATCAGAATTTTCCTACCTTAATTCCGATTGGCTGATAGAATCCTATCAGCCAATCGGAATACGAGGGACGCCATCTTGGATGACGTCCCTTAAAGGAACCTTCATTCGCCGGGAGTTTGTCGGTGAAGAAGGATGTTCCGCGTCGGCGGGATGAAGATGGAGCCGGAAGAAAGAAGATTGAAGATGCCGTTTGATAGAAGACTTCAGCCGGATGATGGACCTCTTCAGCCCCCGCTTGGATGAAGACTTCAGCCGGATGATGGACCTCTTCAGCCCCCGCTTGGATGAAGACATCGCCCGGATAGGATGAAGACTTCGGAGCCTCTTCTGGACGGATCGGTGATACCCGGCGTGGTGAAGATAAGGTAGGAAGATCTTCAGGGGCTTAGTGTTCGGTTTATTTAGGGGGGGTTTGGGTTAGATTAGGGGTCTGTGGGTGGTGGGTTGTAATGTTGGGGGGGGGGTATTGCATTTTTTTTTTACAGGCAAAAGAGCAGAATTCTTTGGGGCATGCCCCGCAAAAGGCCCTTTTAAGGGCTGGTAAGGTAAAAGAGCTTTTCAATTTTTATTTTAGAATAGGGTAGGGCATTTTTTTTATTTTGGGGGGCTTTGTTATTTTATTAGGGGGCTTAGAGTAGGTGTAATTAGCTTAAAACTGTTGTAATATTTTTATAATGTTTGTAAATTATTTTTTTATTTTTTGTAACTTAGTTCTTTTTTTATTTTTTGTACTTTAGTTATTGTATTTAATTGTAGATAATTGTAGATAGTTTAGTTAATTAATGTATTGATAGTGTAGTGTTAGGTTTAATTGTAACTTAGGTTAGGATTTATTTTACAGGTAATTTTTAATTTATTTTAACTAGGTAGCTATTAATTAGTTATTAACTATTTAATAGCTATTGTACCTGGTTAAAATAAATACAAAGTTGCCTGTAAAATAAATATTAATCCTAAAATAGCTACAATGTAATTATTAGTTATATTAGTTATATTAGTTATATTGTAGCTATATTAGGGTTTATTTTACAGGTAAGTATTTAGCTTTAAATAGGAATAATTTATTTAATAAGATTTATTTTATTTCGTTAGGGGGGTGTTAGGGTTAGGGTTAGACTTAGCTTTAGGGGTTAATACATTTATTAGAGTAGCGGTGAGGTCCGGTCGGCAGATTAGGGGTTAATAATTGTAGGTAGGTAGCAGCGAACTTGGGGGGGCAGATTAGGGGTTAATAAATATTATGTAGGTGTCGGCGGTGTTAGGGGCAGCAGATTAGGGGTACATAGGGATAATGTAGGTTGCGGCGGTGTGCGGTCGGCAGATTAGGGGTTAAAAAAATGTAATAGAGTGGCGGTGATGTGGGGGGGCCTCAGTTTAGGGGTGCATAGGTAGTTTATGGGTGTTAGTGTACTTTAGAGCACAGTAGTTAAGAGCTTTATGAACCGGCGTTAGCCCAGAAAGCTCTTAACTCCTGGCTTTTCTCTGCGGCTGGAGTTTTGTCGTTAGATTTCTAACGCTCACTTCAGCCAAGACTCTAAATACCGGCGTTAGAAATATCTCATTGAAAAGATAGGATACGCAAATGGCATAGGGGGATCTGCGGTATGGAAAATTTGCGGCTGGAAAGTGAGACCCTTTCCTGACTGACTCCAAATACCAGCGGCCGGCCAAAACTAGCGTTAGGACCCCCTAACGCTGGTTTTGATGGCTAACGCAGAACTCCAAATCTAGGCGTTTGAATAGGTCAACTTTAAAGAAATATGAAAGTCAATATTACAATTTTATGATTCCATTTTTTAAAATGTCCCAGTTTAATTATATCATCAAATACACCTGTTTCTCTTAAAATCTTTTGTAGGCTCAGGAGTATATATATATATATATATATATATATATATAGAAACATTGTTAGAAACACTGCTGCTATATAGTGCTTGACACATGTATATTACTGAGCATACATTGGTATGCTCTCTTGTTTTTTTTCTACTCTCTATCTGAATTATGAAAGTTTAAATTTGACATCCTTGAGACTTTAATCTGTGAACAGGGTAAAACGTTTCAGAGCTTTCATTGGTTTTTAGAATTCCTCTAGCGTTATTATCGTTTCAGTAAATGCGAGCACCGGTGCGACGTGCATTTTGCTCTGATAATTTATTACGCAGATATGATGTGTTGTTATAGAGAATAACAGTGCCCTGCCATCTGCCCAGATTTCAGTTTATAGCCAGCAAATTGCATTGTAGTAATTGCTATAGTATCATTTTACAAAGACAAAAGCTGGCGCCTATTTTTGAGCTAATAAAACTGGCATGCTGAAATAGACAACTAGGTTACTCAAGCATTAAATATATTTATTGAGACAGGGTGTGTATCTCATATTTGCTGTTATGCGCAGAGTGGAAAAAAAATCTAATAATACGTGCAAACTCTTTGCAGTTCTATTTGTCTGCCATTTTTATGTTCTACCAAATTATCATTGTCCTCAAAGCATCTGTAATTTGTACATATGTTGGGAAATTATTGTAAATTATAGCAGACAGGGGAGAGTGGCAGATAGCTTAGTCCGATGTGCATCTGAGTGAAGATGTTACCATTTTGCACAGAAATCCAACATTTTTATGGGTAATTGAATGAATTATAATCTTTACTTTGCAAATAAAAACAATTAAAGGTGCACTGGCAGATGGATTAGAATAGTAATGAGGCAAATTAATTGTAACATGCCTGCTGTCTTTTGTGCTGTTTAAAAAAAGGATTAATTTTAACAAATGTAAAAATGTTTAATTATTTTGTTTATTGTCAGTTTTCATTCGCTGCTTCTTAGAGCAATATATAGCAGTTTTGAAATTCATTTTCCAACAAAAAAAGAATACAGGTGGCGCGACTTGACCGCACTACCATTAGCGAGCAACTTTGATATCACCACTCTATAGTAAAGCGTTAACCAGAGAAGGGTTAGCACGGGTAACTTTGCTAAGCGTGCTAACTTGTGCTGGTTGGCTTTTATTCACAACTCCGTCAAACAACATCGCCAGAACTGGTAAAATCCTTACTGTGTGCTAAAACTCTTGACAAAGTCTGTGTTAGACGAAACTCGTTGAGTTATACTGGGTTATACCTTACCTGTCCTCCACAGCGTAGGAACTCAGCAATGAACTAAGGATTTCACTAGTCCCAAGGACGTTGTTTGACTGAGCCAAGAATAAAAGTTGGGATCACTGTTATGGATGTTGAGACTGTTTTTTTTTTAGATGTGCCCATATGATTTTAATTTCTAGTAAGTGGATACTTATATTTGTCAATTTGTAATAAATAAACATGCTGCTTTGAATCCATTTATGCTGCATGTTTATGTTTTGAATATTTTTGATACAAATATATCATGTTAAAGGAACAGGAAATTCCAAAAAAATTATTTTATGATTTGGATAGAACATACAATTTTAGACAACTTTCCAATTTACTTCTATTATCAAATTTGCTTCATTTTCTTGACATCCTTTGCTGAAGGAACATCATTGCATTACTGGCAGTTAGCTGGACCCATCTAGTTAGCCAGTCACAAGAGACAAATGTGTGCAGGCATCAATCAGCAGCTAGCTCCCAGTAGTATAGGATATGTGCATATTCTTTTTCATCAAGGGATACCAAAAGAACAAAGCACATTTGAAAATAGAATTGAATTTAAAATTGTCTTAAAATGGCCTGCTCTACCTGAATCATGCAAGTTTAATGTTGACTTTCCTATTCCTTTAATATTATTTTTTTTTTTTAAAGGGATATGGTAAATAAGTGTTTAACTGGGAAGGGCTCCAATGTATGTTTAAATATGTGTATGTTTGTATGTATGTATGTCTATAAATGTGTATACATGTGTATTTATGTGTTTATATGTGTAAATATGTATGTGCACAGTCAAATACCTTAAAACTTGCAATATCATTTTTATTAACGGTTAATGTTTTAATTTATTATTATTATTATCAGTTATTTCTAGAGCACCAACAGATTCTGCAGTGCTATAAACATAGATGGCATGCAAGGTAACATTTATAGGGATCAAATAGGTAGAGGGCCCTGCCGAGAGTCGCACTGTTGTAGTCAGCTCTTATGAAGGTGCTCTGCAAACAGTTGGCCGATAGCAATGGAGGAGAGGAACTGGTATTAGGAAAGGTTAGTGTAGGTGTTTGAACAGTAGAATCTTTAGGGAGCGCTTGAAGCTGTTAAAACTAGGGGAGATTCTTGTGGAGCAAAGCAGAGAGTTCCACAAGATGGGAGCCAGTCTGGAGAAGTCCTGAAAACAGAAATGGGAGAAGATAACAATAGAGGAGGAGAGTAAGAGGTTGTGAGCAGAGCGAAGGGGACGGGACGGAGAGTTTCTGGAGACAAGGGGCGCGATCCGATATCGATCGCAGTTTGCGGCACAAGCGAGGAGACCGGCGTCGCCCGCAGTTTCAGCTCGCAACTCGAGCCATCCCATATAGGTCGCCGTCAGATGCTAACGTGCCGTAAGTCTCACAAACCAGCGATGTCCAGAAATCTGCGCAAGTACAAATTTCTGGCGTCGCCAGTGACTTGCGCCACATTAGAATCTGCCGGCGCCTATAAAACCTGACTAAAGTCTAAAACACCCGCACTGTCTAACACGCCTCCCTAACATAGCCCGCACTGTCTAACACGCCTCCCTAACATAGCCCGCACTGTCTAACCCTCTATCCGCTATCCCCCCTCACTATCCTAACAATAAAAAAGCTATTAACCCCTAAACCGCCGCTCCTTTACCCCGCCGCAACCTAATAAAGTTATTAACCCCTAAACCGCCGCTCCCGTACCCCGCCGCCAGCTATATTATATCTATAACCCCCTAAAGTGAGCCCTTAACACCGCCGCCATCTATATTAAAATTATTAACCCCTAATGTAAGCCCCTTACACCGCCGCCATCTCTATTAAAATGATTAACCCCTAATTTAATCTACCTACCCTGCCGCCAGCTATATTATCTATATTAACCCTAAGTATATTATAGTTAATATAGGTATTACATTATATATATTAACTATATTAACCCTAATTATATTAGGGTTAATATAGTTACTATAGTATTTATATTAACTATATTAACTCTATCTAACCCTAACTACATTTATATTAAATTAATCTAATTAATTTATAAACTAAAATATACCTATTTAAATCTAAATACTTACCTATAAAATAAACCCTAAGATAGCTACAATATAATTAATAATTACATTGTAGCTATGTTAGGGTTAATATTTATTTTACAGGTAAATTGTTAATTATTTTAACTAGGTATAATAGATATTAAATAGTTATTAACTATTTAATATCTACCTAGTTAAAATAATTACCCAATTACCTGTAAAATAAATCCTAACCTAAGTTATAAATACACCTACACTATCAATAAATTTAATAAATTACAAACATCTATCTAAAAATACAATTAAATTAACTAAACTAAATTACAAAAAAAAACAAACACTAAATTACAAAAAATAAAAAAAAGATTACAAGATTTTTAAGCTAATTACACCTATTCTAAGCCCCCTAATAAAATAATAAACCCCCAAAATAAAAAAATTCCCTGCCCTATTCTAAATTAAACAAATTTCAAAGCTCTTTACCTTACCAGCCCTTAAAAGGGCCTTTTGTGGGGCATGCCCCAAAGAATTCAGCTCTTTTGCATTCAACAAATACAATCCCCCCCCCCCCCATTACAACCCACCACCCACATACCCCTATTCTAAACCCACCCAAACCCCCCTTAAAAAAGCCTAACACTACCCCCCTGAAGATCTCCCTACCTTGTCTTCACCACACCCGGGCCGAACTCCTGATCCGATCCGGGCGATGTCGTCCTCCAAGCGGCAAAGAAGAATTCTTCCTCCGGCGACGTCTTCCTCCAAGCGGCAGCAAAGTCTTCATTCTTCCGGCGGCATCTTCAATCTTCTTTCTTCGCTCCGCCGCCGCGGAGCATCCATCCCGGCCGACTGCTGAACTTGGAATGAGGTACCTTTAAATGACGTCATCCAAGATGGCGTCCGCCGAATTCCGATTGGCTGATAGGATTCTATCAGCCAATCGGAATTAAGGTAGAAAAATCTGATTGGCTGATTGAATCAGCCAATCAGATTCAAGTTCAATCCGATTGGCTGATCCAATCAGCCAATCAGATTGAGCTCGCATTCTATTGGCTGTTCCGATCAGCCAATAGAATGCGAGCTCAATCTGATTGGCTGATTGGATCAGCCAACCGGATTGAACTTGAATCTGATTGGCTGATTCAATCAGCCAATCAGATTTTTTTAACTTAATTCCGATTGGCTGATAGAATCCTATCAGCCAATCGGAATTCGGCGGACGCCATCTTGGATGACGTCATTTAAAGGTACCTCATTCCAAGTTCAGCAGTCGGCCGGGATGGATGCTCCGCGGCGGCGGAGCGAAGAAAGAAGATTGAAGATGCCGCCGGAAGAATGAAAACTTTGCTGCCGCTTGGAGGAAGACGTCGCCGGAGGAAGAATTCTTCTTTGCCGCTTGGAGGACGACATCGCCCGGATCGGATCAGGAGTTCGGCCCGGTGTGGTGAAGACAAGGTAGGGAGATCTTCAGGGGGGTAGTGTTAGGCTTTTTTAAGGGGGGTTTGGGTGGGTTTAGAATAGGGGTATGTGGGTGGTGGGTTGTAATGGGGGGGGGATTGTATTTGTTGAATGCAAAAGAGCTGAATTCTTTGGGGCATGCCCCACAAAAGGCCCTTTTAAGGGCTGGTAAGGTAAAGAGCTTTGAAATTTGTTTAATTTAGAATAGGGCAGGGAATTTTTTTTATTTTGGGGGTTTATTATTTTATTAGGGGGCTTAGAATAGGTGTAATTAGCTTAAAAATCTTGTAATCTTTTTTTTATTTTTTGTAATTTAGTGTTTGTTTTTTTTTGTAATTTAGTTTAGTTAATTTAATTGTATTTTTAGATAGATGTTTGTAATTTATTAAATTTATTGATAGTGTAGGTGTATTTATAACTTAGGTTAGGATTTATTTTACAGGTAATTGGGTAATTATTTTAACTAGGTAGATATTAAATAGTTAATAACTATTTAATATCTATTATACCTAGTTAAAATAATTAACAATTTACCTGTAAAATAAATATTAACCCTAACATAGCTACAATGTAATTATTAATTATATTGTAGCTATCTTAGGGTTTATTTTATAGGTAAGTATTTAGATTTAAATAGGTATATTTTAGTTTATAAATTAATTAGATTAATTTAATATAAATGTAGTTAGGGTTAGATAGAGTTAATATAGTTAATATAAATACTATAGTAACTATATTAACCCTAATATAATTAGGGTTAATATAGTTAATATATATAATGTAATACCTATATTAACTATAATATACTTAGGGTTAATATAGATAATATAGCTGGCGGCAGGGTAGGTAGATTAAATTAGGGGTTAATCATTTTAATAGAGATGGCGGCGGTGTAAGGGGCTTACATTAGGGGTTAATAATTTTAATATAGATGGCGGCGGTGTTAAGGGCTCACTTTAGGGGGTTATAGATATAATATAGCTGGCGGCGGGGTACGGGGAGCGGCGGTTTAGGGGTTAATAACTTTATTAGGTTGCGGCGGGGTAAAGGAGCGGCGGTTTAGGGGTTAATAGCTTTTTTATTGTTAGTCATTTTAATAGAGATGGCGGCGGTGTAAGGGGCTTACATTAGAGGTTAATAATATTAATATAGCTGGCGGCGGTATAGGGGGATTAGATTAGGGGTTAATAATTTTTATATAGCTGGCGGCGGGGTAGGTAGATTAAATTACGGGTTAATAATTTTTATATAGGTGGCGGCGGTGTAAGGGGTCAGATTACGGGATAGATAAGGTAGATGGCGGCGGTTTTAGGGGCTCACAGTAGGGGGTTAGTTTATGTAGATGGCGGCGGGGTCCGGGAGCGGCGTTTTAGGGGGTAATAACTTTATTAGGGATTTCGGGGGGGGGGGATCGCGGTTGACAGGGAGATAGACATTGCGCATGCGTTAGGTGTTAGGTTTATTTTAGCAGATCGCGGTTGACAGGGAGATAGACATTGCGCATGCGTTAGGTGTTAGGTTTATTTTAGCAGCCAGTTTAGGAAGTTACGGGGGCTCCAATAGTCAGCGTAAGGCTTCTTACAGCTGCTTTTTGTGGCGAGGAGAAAATGGAGTAAGTTTTCTCCATTTTCGCCACGTAAGTCCTTACGCTGCATATTGGATACCAAACTGCGCGGGTTTGGTATACCTGCCTATGGCCCAAAAAACTGCGGGCGACGGCAGAAATATACGCGCGTAACTTCTAGCTTACACCGTATATAGGATACCAAATCCGCGCAATTATTGGCGTCGCCGGCTTTTGCGGGCGACGATTTTTATCGGATCGACCCCAAGGTCTGAGATGTAGAGGGAGCAGTGCAGTTGAGGGCTTTGTATGTCAGTGTGAGGCAAGATAAAGCCAGTGAATGGATTGGCAGAGAGGTGCAGCAGACGAAGAGTGATGTGTAAGGAAGATGAGCCTGGCAGAGGCATTCATTATGGATTGCAAAGGAGCTAGGCGGCAGCCATGGAGACCAGAGAGGAGGCGGGAAAGGATGGGAGAGTGGGTTAAAATCTTAGTTGTGTCTTGTGTAAGGAAATGTCTAATTTTAGAGATGTTTTTAAAGGTGGCAGCGGTAGGATTTAGCCAAGGACTGAATGTGAGGAGTGAAAGAAAGATCTGAGTCAAATGTGACCCAAAGACATCAGGCATGCGGGGTAGGGGTAATGATGGAGTTGTTGACAGTTATATAGAGATGAGGGGTGGATATTTTAGAAGGAGGGAACATAAGAAGCTCAGTTTTGGAGAGATTTAGCTTAAGGTAGTGAGAGGACATCCAGGAAGAGATGTGAGAAAGACAGTTAGTGACACGGGTTAGCAAGGAAGGAGGTAGGTCTGGTGCAGAGAGGTAGATTTGAGTGTCGTCAGCATACAAATGCAGACAGATCAAGGATGATAAACAGAGAGAAGTGGCCTTTGGATTTTGCTGTAATGCTTTTTTTTAATAGAAATACTTGAAAGAGTGATATTAAGTGAGAGAGTGAGATTATGATTATGTGAGAGAGAGTAAAAAAGAGATATTAAGGGAGAGTGTGTGAGAGAAAGATACCTTTCTCCCATTTTCTATGGAGTGCATGGTAAATAGTATCATGGAAGTTATAATTTCTTAATATCTCAAACCAAGCTTTATTGTCCCCATCAGCTCACTTTCCAAAACACTTACATTTAGTATTGTATACCTATGTTGCTCAATTAAAATGAATAATTAAAAATCAGAAGCTATATTTTATTATTATTGTCACCATGCAAGATTAGTAGGTATAAAATATCTAAACATATAAATATTAGATATTTTTTAGAATTACACAAAATTGTAAAAGTGGTATCTTAACCCATGTTGTATGCATGTTCCTACCTTTCCAAGATCACTCGGAATAGCAAAAATCTAAAAACAAATATCATAAATAGTTACACCAAAAGTTACATAAACATAGCAGATGAGGTTAAAAGATGACAGAAGTCCATTGAGTACAACCTATAGAGATCCTACTTGATTCACAATAAAAAGCTCCAAATAACTGATCATGTCCGCCGACCATAGATAAATGCCGACAGCGTATTGCACAAGCAGTTCTGGTGAACTGCTTGCGCAATGCCTCCGCCTGCAAATTTGCGGCCATTCGGCCACTAGTAGGGGGGTGTCAATCAACCCGATTGTACATGATCGGACGGATTGATGTCCGCCGCCTCAGAGGAGGCATACGAGTTAAGGAGCAGCTGTCTTAAGACCATTGCTTCTTAATTCCTGTTTCCGGGGAGCCTGAAGGGTCGTGCAGAAACAGTTACATACAGAGTAATTCAGCCCTTGTTAAATTGCCCCCTATTCTCATAATAACAACGTCTAATGAAATTATTTTAAAAAGTATTGCAAAAAAATTCAAAAAAGGCTTAAAAAATATGAGGTCTCAGGGGATAGAAAGCAAAAAAGCAGGTAAAGTGCTTTAACATAAAGATACATACATATACATCTAAAATACAAATTTTTCTGTCTGTTAGGCAAAAAGATTAGTGTCAAGAAGCCAATACAATGCAAAATTCAACATTACATTCAATGAAGCTTTGTGCAGGAGTACATTAAATCACAACTTTTTCTGCTGAATTGAATAAGCCTTCATATCTTTATTGATGCTAAGTCAGTGGAATAGATTATCTTATTTATTTGCATCAATATTGGAACACATGCATAAAAAATTTGTAGACAGATAAAGAAATAAAACCTGTGCATAGCTCCAATCCTTATGGGCGAATAAATGTCTTTGATATGTTTAACAACAGTGGAACTATTATGGTCCAGATTATGAGTGGAGCACTATTTAGCGCTTATTCTGAAGCGCTTATTGTGCAGTGCTAGAATTAACTTTTTGTGTGTAATGGGTTGCGCTACTATTAAAAAGTAGCCTCACACAAACAGAAATTAAATTCTGTCATTGTAAATATCAAGTATTTATTTGCCTCATTTGAAAGTAGATGTAAAATGTATTGTAAACTTGCTATTTTCCCAGAAAGTTATTTTACAGTAATTTTATCAGTAGCAGCCACCCTCTCCTATTCCCTATAAAGTTTATTTCTTGCCAGATTGTGTACCATATGTGAAATGTATATTCTATTAGCATAAATTTGCACAGCTTATCGAGAGCATGTATATTTCATATTATCAGGATTGCTTAAGCTTGCTGGGTGTACAACTGATGTAACAGCCTGTAACCTTCCACTACGGTTCCATTTCCTATGTGCTATATTTGTGACTAGTAACTAAGGTAAAACACGCACAGCCGAGAATTTATGTATCTCTCGGAAGTAGGCACCTGTATCAGCGATTGACTATTACTGCATATGCTGCAACTAATTTACCTGCAGAGCCCTTGGTACCATTAAACCCACAAGAGAGTCTGCCCCCCCATCCCACCATATACCCTATTTTAATTGATTGAGCGGTGCTTACCCACTGAACCACAACATAATTTCAGCAACATTCCTATTATTTGTATATTGTTGTATTCTCCCCTTACCTTATGAAATAGGCTCGTTCTGGGCCTTAAAGGGACACTCAGGTTTTATTACATTTTCATGATTCAGATACAGCGTGTAATTTTAAACAACTTTCCAAATTACTTCCATTAAAAAAAATGTGCACAGTCTTTTATATTTACACTTTTTTTGAGTCACCAGCTCCCACTGAGCATGTGCAAGAACTCAGACTATACGTATATGCATTTGTGATTGGCTGATTGCTATCACATGGTACAGGGGGAGTGGAAATATACATAACTTTGAAATGTGTTAGAAAAAGAATCTACTACTCATTTGAAATTCAGAGTAAATGCTATTGTATTGTCTTGTTATCTTGCATTTGTTGATGATGCAAATCTGCTGTGTTTACTGGTCCTTTAGCAGTAGCTATCATACACTTATGTTTTTCCTACATCCGATGTCCTCTTGAGGCCAGTAAAATAGCTACGATCATAAGCAAATATTTATTTGAACAGCCAATAGGATGAGAGCTGCTCAAATCCTATTGGCTGATTGAAACAGCCAATAGGATTTTAGCAGCTCTAATCCTAATAGCTGATTGGAACCTTTCAGCCAATAGGAATGCAAGGGACATCATATTGGATGACGTCACCTGCATTCAAGTTCCAGTTTACGGCAACGACCGTATTGAAGAGGAGCTCCGCGCCGGATGTCTTCAGGATGGACCCACTCCGTGCCGGATTGGTGAAGATAGAAGAGGCTGCATGGATGAAGACTTTGCTGGATGGATGAAGATAGAAGAGGCTACCTGGATGAAGACTTCTTGCCGCCCCGGATGAAGACTTCTTGCCGGCTGGATGGATACTTCAAGCGGAACTTCAGAAACTGTAAGTGTATCGTTGGGGGTTAGTGTTAGGTTTATTTAAGGGTTTTTTGGGTGGGTTTTATTTTTAGAGTAGGGTCTGGGCATGTCAAAGTGCTAAATGCCCTTTTAAGGGCAATGCCCATCCAAATGCCCTTTTCATGGCAATGGGGAGCTTAGGTTTTTTAGATAGGCTTTTTATTTGGGGGGTTGGTTGGGGTGGTGGGTTTTACTGTTGGGGGGTGTTTGTATTTTTTTTACAGGTAAAAGAGCTGATTTATTTGGGGCAATGCCCAGCAAAAGGCCCATTTAAGGGCCATTGGTAGTTTTTTTGTAGGCTAGGGGGTTTATTATTTTGGGGGGCTTTTTATTTTGATAGGGCTATTAGATTAGATTAGGTGTAATTCATTTTTATTTTTGATACTGTGGTTTGTTTGTTTTTGTAACTTAGTGGGGGAGGGTTTGTAACTTAGTTGGTTTTTTTTTAGTAATTTAGTAAATTTTAATAGTAGATTTTAATAATTTGATTAGGGTTAAGGTTTTTTATTATGTAATATAGTTCATTTAATTGGTAGTTTAATGCAATTTAGTATAATAGTTAGATTAGGTTAATTTATAGTTTAATATAGTTTATTTTAATTCTAAAGGTTAGTTTTAATTTATTATAAGATAGGGATGTTGTAATTTTAATGTAAAGTTAGCGGGTTGTTAGGTTTAAGGGTTAGTAGCTTAATTTAGTTTATGGCGATGTGGGGGGCTGGTGGTTTAGGGGTTAATAGGTTTAGTTAATGGTAGTGATATGGGCGGCCAGAGGTTTAGGTGTTAATACGTTTATTTAGGTGGCGGCAGGGTCCGGGAGCGGCGGAATAGGGGTTAATACATTTATTTAGTGGCGGTGGGGTCCGGGAGCAGCGGGATAGGGGTTAGTAACTTTATTACAGTTGCGGCGGGGGTCCGAGAGCGGCGTGATAGGGGTTAAAACCTTTATTAAAGTTGCGGCGGGGTCCGGGGAGTGGCGGGATAGGGGTTAATAATTTTATTACAGTTGCGGCAGGGTCTGGGAGCGGCGGGATAGGCGTTAAACATTTTTTTATAGTGGCGGTGTTTAGTGACAGGATATAAATAAAGTTGGGAAAAAGCCAAATAGCAGCGAGATCGATGACTGCTATTTAAAAACAGTCCGATGCTCATCGCCCCATACTTGGTGCGCGGCTTTTTGACGGCTTTTCTTATAAATATGGAGAGCGTATTCAAGTCTGCGGCCGCGATGTTGGGCGATGTTAGGCGAGCGTATTGGTGCCGGCTAATGCAGCATAGTTGAGGCTTTGATAAATATCCCCCATAATCTTACTCTATATATTTACTTACAGTAAACACCTTGTTTTACCTTATTTGGAGGAGCCAATGTGGGCTTGAGTCTGCAGACAACAAGGCTAGCCACTAATAATAGTTAGTATAAAGTATACTGTTTTACAGTTGTTATCAGTCAAAGCTAATAAAGGTCAGATATGTAGCATGTTTAGCCTAGATAATTCATCAGGGTGCATTTCAAGTTCTGAGAATGAGAAAATCCATAATTTCCTGAGTTTAAATGGACATGAAGCCCATTTTATTTAATTTTATGATTTGCATACAATTCTAAAAAAACCTTTCTAATTTACTTCTATTATCAAATTTTCTTTGTTCTATTGGTATCTTTTAATGAAAACCAGAGACATAAGCTCAGAAGTGTGCACGTGTCCGAAGCACTACATGGCAGCATTTTTGCACAAATGTTATCTATTTGCAAGAGCACTATATGGCAGCACTATTTCCTGCCATATAGCGCTCCAGACACCTACCCAGGTACCTTTTCAACAAAGAATACCATTGGAACAAAGAAAATTTGATAACAGAAGTAAATTGGAAACTTTTTTTTAAATGATACGTTCTGTCTGAGTAACAAAAGCAAAATTTTGTTTTCCTATCCCTTTAATTACATGAAAAGGGGCAACAACAATTAGTGATAGTATATTGCAAAGCAGGTTCATTATGCATAACTAAGCACTGTGTAGAAAAATCTAAAGCTGTTTATTGTCCTATTACAACCCTCAAATTTAATACAACCTGTTGGCCAATTGCAGATTTGTAATCAATCTTGTGCTAAATAGCAAATACACTTTTCCAGTTGTGATAATCCTATTATTTGCTGTTCAATCCCTCTTTATTTTACAACAAGATAATCTGTAGCAACTGATATCTGGTGATTTTTCTTACTTATTTTTTATAGAATAAATTGTGTTTTTCTTTTGGGGAGCTCAGTGATCAAATGATACTCCAGCAGCAAGTAAAGCACAACATCATATCATGTAGAGTCATTAGTGTAATGCACATTATCTTCAACTCTTACTTATAGGGGTAGATTTATAATAGTGCTACAATACAATGATACAATGTAGCGTATCATGTCTGCTGCACATACGCTGTCGGCATTTATCATTGCACCAGCAGTTCTTCTGAGCTGCTTGTTCAATGCCGCCCCCTGCAGATTCACGGCCAATCGGCCGCTAGCAGGGGGTGGTCAATCAACCTGATCGTATTAGACCGCTACTTCATAACTTCTGTTTTCAAACAGGGGCATCAAGCGCCATACGGCCCCATAGAGCGTTAGATATAAGTCAATTATTTCTGTCATGAAATGTTATAATGCTGTTTATCCAGAGACTGCTCTTCAAATTGTAATCAAATCTTTATTAAACCGTTCGAGTAACTCAGTATTTAATAAAAAAGCTATAAGGGCTCAAAGATCTGTGTATAAATATAGAGTATGTATGTATATATGTGTGTATAAATATAGAGTATGTATGTATATATGTGTGTATAAATATAGAGTATATATGTGTGTATAAATATAGAGTATATATGTGTGTATAAATATAGAGTATGTATGTATATATGTGTGTATAAATATAGAGTATATATGTGTGTATAAATATAGAGTATGTATGTATATATGTGTGTATAAATATAGAGTATATATGTGTGTATAAATATAGAGTATGTATGTATATATATGTGTGTATAAATATAGAGTATGTATGTATATATGTTTGTAAAATATAGAGTATATATGTATATATGTGTGTATAAATATAGAGTATATATGTATATATGTGTGTATAAATATAGAGTTATATATGTGTGTATAAATATAGAGTATGTATGTATATATGTGTGTAAAATATAGAGTATGTATGTATATATGTGTGTATAAATATAGAGTATGTATGTATATATGTGTGTATAAATATAGAGTATATATGTATATATGTGTGTATAAATATAGAGTATATATGTGTGTATAAATATAGAGTATGTATGTATATATGTGTGTATAAATATAGAGTATGTATGTATATATGTGTGTATAAATAAAGAGTATATATGTATATATGTGTGTATAAATATAGAGTATATATGTATATATGTGTGTATAAATATAGAGTATATATGTGTGTATAAATATAGAGTATGTATGTATATATGTGTGTAAAATAAAGAGTATATATGTATATCGTGTGTGTATAAATATAGAGTATATATGTGTGTATAAATATAGAGTATGTATGTATATATGTGTGTATAAATAAAGAGTATGTATGTATATCTGTGTGTATAAATATAGAGTATATATGTGTGTATAAATATAGAGTATGTATGTATATATGTGTGTATAAATAAAGAGTATGTATGTATATATGTGTGTACATATGTATTTATGATATATCCACAATTCTCAGCACACCAATATGATGAACATTGTCTCTTTATTACATACAATATATTAGACAATGAGTATAACCTATAAAGAAGTCACCAAGGGGCATATGTATCAAGCTCTGTATGGAGCTTGATGCCCCGTGTTTCTGGCGAGCCTGCAGACTCGCCAGAAACAGCAGTTATTAAGCAGAGGTCACAAAGACCACTGCTCCATAACCTGTCCGCCTGCTCTGAGCAGGCAGACAGACATCGCCGGAAATCAACCCGATCGAGTACGATCGGGTTGATTGACACCTCCCTGCTGGCGGCCTATTGGCCGCGAGTCTGCAGGGGGCAGCGTTGCACCAGCAGCTCTTGTGAGCTGCTGGTGCGATGCTGAATACGGCGAGCGTATTGCTCACAGTATTCAGCGATGTCTGTCGGACCTGATCCGCACTGTCGGATCAGGTTTGACAGACATTGATAACTAGAGGCCCAAATGTCTACATTCACTCCACACATGCACCCACTAATAAAGGCATGTATAATGTTCAGAATGCCTCCCCAGGTATCCACTAGTCATCATCTCGTGTATATCCAAAACAAAAAAGCAAATTTCAAATGGATAAATACATTTTTTAATCCCAAAAGTAAGGGAAAACAATCTCTATATGTATCTTGAAGGAATATCCGTCACTTGTCAAACAACTTATTCTAAATCAACTTTTCTTAAATGTGATATATTGTAATCCGCACAGGGTAAGTGTCTGTTTCTGGATCAATAATAATAATTCCCAGTCCAACTATTTTCTGGAGCATACGATGCAAAACTAGATAATGTATGTCTAGCAACATCTAAACCCTTTTTCCAGAACTCTTGAATGTAACTGAAGCTTAGATATCTGTTGTGCAGATGAAAAAGACAATGCAATAGCACTTACTAATTTTTTTTTTCCAACAAATTTCAAAATGTATTTCAATTTACCAACCCTGTATCATGTGACATCCATCAGCCAATCACAGATTCATATACAGTGCCCTCAACTATTATTGGCAACCTTGGGTAAATATGAACAAAGAAGGCTGTGGAAAATTGTCTTTGTTGTTTAACGTTTTGATCTTTTGTTAAAAAAATACATAAAAATAGTCTGTTTTCATTGATATCAAACAATTGCAAACACAACATAGGTTTATCCAAAAAAAAAGTTTTTCAGTTCATGTTAGAAATTGGAAGTGCAGAACACTATTAATTTCCACAAAGCCATTGGCTGCACACTCTAGTGAGCTATTTATAACTGTCCCTAATTGGCTACAGCAGACCAAGGTAACCTAAGTTACAACATGGCAGCTCCCATTGTTTTATAGACACTAAGGGGTCAATTTATCAAAGTGCGAGTGGACATGATACGATGTAGTGTATCATGTCCGCCGCACATCGATAAATGCTGAAAGCATGCGCTTTTGGCATTTATCATTACACAAGCAGTTCTTGTGAACAGCTTTGCGCAATGCCTCCACTGCAGATTTGCGGCCCAATTGGCCGCTATAACAGGGGGGTGTCAATCAACCCCAATCGTATTCAATTAGGTTGATTTCTGGTCCGCAGCCCTCAGATCAGGTGGACAAGTTATGGAGCAGCGGTCTTTAGACCGCTGCTTCATAAGTTCTGTTTCCCTGCAAGCCTGAAGGCTAGCGCAAAAAAAGGGGCATCTAGCTTCATACGGAGCTTGATGAATTGGCCCCCATTTCTCCATTCAGAATCTCTCCAGATGCTTCAAATTTCAAGGTTGTTGGTGGGGGGACTCTTCTCTTCGGTTCACCCACAGGTTTTCTATGGGGTTTAAGTCAGGGGACTGGATGGCCATGGCAGGACTTTTATTTGTGTGATCAGTAACTATTTTATGCATTGATTTTGATGTCGTTTTAGATCATTTCCCCTGCTGGAAGATCCAACTTGGAAGAATATACTTGGAAGCAATATTTCTACAGACTAATCAGGGGACAAGGAATCTGAACCTGTAATTATATTATTGGTGTAGAACGATCTGTTGTAAATCTGAAAAATTAGTTTTTTTCATTAACCACAATGAGGCTGATGGATTTAGAACCCCAACCATACAATGTTCTACACAATAATAAAGAACAATAGTGAAATTAATTTCCTCACCAAAAACTCAATGAAACGCTAATATTGTGTAATACAGGAAGATTTGTCTTTTCCCCTTGTCACATATGTGAGTCACTCTCATTAAAATAAAATGAACAGCGGTTTATCCCGTAGTCATTCACTTCATTGCGTTTTATGCTGTTTACGGATATCAGCATCACAAACACGCATTCAAAAGATGACAG